>NC_049979.1:13115010-13116664 GCF_000003815.2 Branchiostoma floridae | reverse complement strand
ATTTATTTGCAAAGTAAGGGACTTATTGGTATCCCCACGTACATGTATAAAGTCTGATATAAATGTGTACCAAAATTCAAATTATTGTGATCATCATGTTGCAGGCGACACCCAGTAACGTTAGGTAAGGGATAACGAAAAAAAAAGGTGGACAATTGATCTGCAACCTGAGGTGTGAGGTCAAATTGTCTGATCACACTTCACCCTTCTTTTTCTCCCCACTTACCTTCTAATTTAGAAAAAACGAATGCCTGGAAAGTAATGACTCCAATGATTTGAAATTTGGAGGATATTGATAAAAGACTTCATACTATGAAGTTGTGCCTGAAAATCTGAGTTGTGCTTGTTATTTCTTGGTGAGGCCAAGAACTTATTGAACCCCCCTCGTATATTTCATTATCCGTACAGTTAGTATGTCCATCCATTTTGGTAATCTATGTAATCATCTTCAAACAACGATACAACAGATGTTTACTCTCCTCTGTTTTCAGTCAAGTTGCCTCCGGCCTACAGAACCGGGTTGTTTCGGGAGACGTGATGGTGTCAGTAGACGGCAGCCCGTTGACGGTTGTGGACGGAGGTTTTCACACGTCACAACCAAACCTTGGCTGCAAGGAAGGCGAGCTGCTTCAGGGCATCGAATGTGGTAGGTATTTTTTTCAAATCTACACGTTGGTAAAATATATCTTTTGCCTTTGCCACAGCGTACTAGCAAACCGTAGTCCCTTATCGATAATTAAAGTTATATGTCGTGAACTAGCTTGTTACAAAATATGTATTGGTCACTTTTGATCAAACTGAACCATATCATTTGTTATTGACACGTTACAGTTCCATGCGGTCCCGGCACGTACCATGACGTGTTTGAGCAGGCCTGCCGTCCGTGTCCTTACGCCACCTACCAGGACGAGTACGGCCAGACGGACTGCAAACTGTGCCCCAACGGGACCACTACGGACAAGAGCGGGGCCATGGATGTTTCCAAATGCAAAGGTGCGCATAGAAGTAAACTATGGATTGTTCATGAGTATCTTTTTTATTCCTAGAGCTTATTGTGTTGTATTTGATAGGAGGCTCATTTTAGAGGGTCATGATATGAATCTGTATTTGTACAGCGTTTGAAGACTGTAACTGTGGGATCCACCCATGTGAGCTGACTCCACAGGGATACGAGTGCACCTGTCTGCCTGGATACCTGCTCATCTCTGACGCGGAGGAAGCTAAATGCGTCGGTGAGTACCTGCGCATCACCGTGTAATACCAGTATCCTATATCATTAACATCCAGTCCAGTGCCTCTTCAACAAATAACATCGGGTAGTGCGATGATCAAAGTTGTGCAGTTTGTACTTATGTATAATGGTATAAAATGCGTATCACTTCCATCTCACTGATATATTTCCCTGTTTGTTCAGACATTGACGAGTGCCAGCAGCCAGACGTCTGTCCCGGTGCCAGATGTATCAACAGGCCCGGAACCTACTCCTGTCAGTGTCTGCCCGGGTACGAGGAGCCCAACTGTATCGGTAAGTGTCTGGTGGTGAAACATGCTCATGAGAGATTCGTAAAGTGCAGGGAATTATATACCAACACAACCAACGTGAATAAAAAGCCAGTAATGTAACAGTTATAAATGAGACATTCTTAAACTTTTC
>NC_049979.1:13095565-13114910 GCF_000003815.2 Branchiostoma floridae | reverse complement strand
CGACGAGTGTCGGTATGCTGGGTTTTGTCCAGACCATTCTAACTGCACCAACACGGACGGCAGCCACTACTGCACCTGCCATGAGGGCTACCATGGAGACGACTGTCTGGGTGCGTACTTACAAGGCTATAGACTGTCTTATCTTGGAGTTAACATAATGGTAACATAGAATCCAATTGATTTGATGTATGAAAATGTGTTTTCTCATCGAATAGTGCAATCTACTTCATGGTTAATCATGTATCATGAACTAGTCTGTGTGGATCAGTAACAATCTTATATCCTGTTCTAAACAGATATAGACGAATGTCAAAACGAAACCCTGAACACATGTGGACCCTACGAGCACTGTGTCAACACGGAGGGATCCTATACCTGTTTAGGTAAGTAGGACCTTATTTGGGTTAGTAGGAATTTCAAAGTATTGTATGGATGAAGATACCACATGAGTGGAAATACTTCCGAGAACAGGTGGTCTTCTTCATTTTCAAACATCTGGACAAAAAAA
Organism: Branchiostoma floridae; assembly: GCF_000003815.2. Taxonomy (NCBI): domain Eukaryota; kingdom Metazoa; phylum Chordata; class Leptocardii; order Amphioxiformes; family Branchiostomatidae; genus Branchiostoma; species Branchiostoma floridae. Next base: position 13,114,402 of record NC_049979.1, on the reverse strand, counting down.
CTGGCCAAATTATTGAATAATTGCATTTTTCGTCCCATAGACTGCAACAGGTATGAGGACAGATGTTTCGCCCTGTCTACTACCACTGCTACGTTTGCCGAGGCTGAGCAGAAGTGTGCAGAAGATGGGGGTATCCTGGCTACGGTACCTGACAGGGAGACACAGCTGTTCCTCATGCAGCTGGTGGGCAGCAGGGACACGTGGATCGGGCTGGACGACAGGAATGACGAGGGGTACTTCGTGTGGAGCGATGGGACTCCTCTGGGATCAGGCTACAGCTACTGGACACTAGGTAATAGACCGCTAGGACCCACTAGGAGTGGATGTTTTGTAGGGAGTATCAGTAATGTAGATTTTGTTGCATCATTCTTCCAAACTGCACTTGCCGTAAAGCCAAAAAAGCAGTTACTCAAGCATCTGTCTATTCTGACCGTTTCCAAAATCATATCCAGTTGCTTAAGAAACTGCTTTTGGGCGTATCTTATTACCTGAATGTCTAACGTTCATCGATGCAGGGGACATTTTTGCCGAGCAAATTGTTATGTTGAAAAATCTATTTTTGTTCGGGTTAGCATCGAAAGAAACTGTCTTACTAAGAACTCGCCAAGGCCACTCCTGAGTCCTGACTGTTTTATTCTGACAACGCTACTTAAAAGGAATCTCTTCCGATGTAACCGTGCTACAGAAGCAGCATATACTGTCGTGAGTGCGACTAGACACGAGCGGGTGGCCATACCAGACATAACATGCAAACTGACATGGATGAGATTCTACCAGTTGGTGATATATAAAATATTGCTTGTGCTTGACGTTTCCATGTCTATTCTTGTATACCGTTATGTATACTGAACCTTTGTTGTGTTGATGAAACAGGTGAGCCTAACGACGGAGGAAACCCCACCACCTCCCAGGACTGTGTGCACCTGTGGCCCGCCGCCGGGTTCCGCTGGGACGACCAGCAGTGCGACCGGAGGGAGTACTATGTCTGCCAGTTCAGTGCGGGTCCCAATCCTAACAGTAGAGCGGACGGCTTTCTAGACTAGTGCAACAATAACCCTTTCAGTAATCCACACTGGTGTATGTGCTGGTTAGGTCACAGGTTCCAAAGAAGTAAATAATTAATTCCCTGTGGATCTGCGGACTAGGTGACAAACCACCTGTTAGTTACAAATGAATACATTGTAAAATGATTAATGTCTTATATATAAATTGTAATTATACTTATGTAAAAACAGAGAACAGATATCTAAAAGAGAATGCATTTACGTTTATTTGAAACAAAGTACACATGTAATATCTTTTCTGTTTTAACATCACTTAGTATGATAATCACCTTTAAAAACGATAGCAACCAACCCCAAGAGAAAAGATTGTATTAATTCAAAATAAAAACATGGGATAAATAATTAGAGTGCAAGTACCCTAGGAACATCGGTAACAAGTGTTGTATATTTCCTATCAAAAGGTGATCGATTGATGTTGGTTTTATAAGATCTATTCAAGTTTTCTTTCAAATTATGGCAATTAAGCATTTATTGTCATTTGTTGGCGTCTTAATAAAGAAGTTAAAACGATATGTATGGATTTTGTTTGTTTGTTTGCTTTCATAACTTTCTTCAAGGACACATGTCTGGATTTCTTTAGAAACATTGACACAGTTTTTGGACCAACATTTGCCATGTATCACAATATTGAAGTAAATATGATCTGTAAGATATGTCGCGATGCTTCATTATTGCATAGACTGGTTTGTGACCGGATTGCTCATTAATCAGCTGTCTCGACACCGACCTCACCCCTTCTACCAAGAACCGTGTACGGTTAGGACTATACATCATACAACGTCTGCCACCATGCTTATCCCTGAATGTGCCGGAGCACAAGATAAACTAGATTTTCTACAAACTAGACTTCCATATGTCAGAGTTTAGTCCTTCTTCTGCCGCTCGACCTCCTTCTGCTTCAGCACCCTCCGCAGGATCTTCCCGCTGGCCGACTTGGGGATCTGGTCCGTGAACTCCACAAACCGGAGCTTCTTGTACGGAGCAACTTTCCCTGTGGAACAAAATGAAGATTGAAGTACCTAGTTTCGTTCGTTCGTTCGTCCCATATCCTTTCAATCAGCCGTAGGTTGATTGATTAGCCGTAGGGGCAGCACAACATGTTGTGCTGTATCAATAGGCATTTTAGTCCCCTGGCGGCGCCTATCTCCTCTCCGGGGAGTACCTAGTTTATGCCTAGGTTACACATAGCCGACTTTGGCTCCCGAACACTAGCCGACTCTCAGCCGACCCAAGTCGGCAGTAGTTCGGGAGTAGTCTGACCAGTTTAGGCCACGCCTATTTTTCTAGCGCCGAACATGTCACGAACATCTCCCGACCAGTAAATGACTTGCTCTTGACTATGTCCCGAATGCTGTCAAACCTATTCCCTACCATGCCGACCTCTAGCCGCAGATTGTCGAATCACTCCTGACTGATCCCCAACTGATTGCCGACCCTCTCTCGACTTGAAATGGACATAATCAGCGATTTTCAAAAGAGTGGTTATTTTCGTTTTTAATCAAGATTATCCTTTCTTCTATTTTGTAAACATCACCAAGAGATCAAATTTGGATCACAAATAGCTCCAATGCGGCATTTATGGTTCTTTTTGTTTGGGGCTGGATTTCAGTCGTGTGAAGTTCGGGGGTGATTCGTCTACGTCCTGGCAATAGTCTTTTTGCTTGGGAATGAGTTAGCAGAGATTTGTCTACGGTCTTGGGGTGAATCATTGGTAAGTTGGAAACAAGCTGGGAGTAAGTCAGCAGTGTTTTTTGGCGTGATTAAGATTTAATTTGACTGCTGACTTACTCCCGAACACCAACCGAACACTAGCCGACCGTGCCGACCACCAACCGACCCATTCCAGAGTTGCCGTTCAGAGCCGAATGTTTTGAACATTTCAAAACATTCGGATGGAGCAGCCGAACACAAGCCGACTGAGCAGAACGCCAGCCGAACGCCAGCCGACTGAGCAGAACGCCAGCCGACTACAGCCGACTAGCTCCCGAATTACTCCTAAACCATAGTCGGGAGAGAGTCGGGAGCGAAATTCGGCTATGTGTAATCTAGGCATTACACAGTGATATTACATTTTTCCAGGACACCACAACTGGTACCCATTGCGGGATGGACCATTGACATCATGTGGAACATTGATTCAAAGCTTGGTTTTAGAAAAGTCTATGGAGAACATACAACACATGTGAAGGTTTCTGTGGAATAATCATATACCCTGATGTATGTGGACATATTACCAGAAGCGAAATCTACTAGCTTCTAACTGAAGTCCATCAAGCATTCAACTGTAACTTAAAAAGTTAAGCTGCACCGTCAAAGAACACCATTGTGGGGTTTTACAAAGAAATGAAAATGTCTCTTCGTACCGGCGATGAATTGCTTGATATCTTCCTCTGTGACATCTGAGTCTGCCTTCTTGACGACGTAGGCTTTAGGCAGCTCCCCTGCCTCCAGGTCAGGTACCCCGATCACTGCCGCGTCCTGCACACGTGGTTCAGACAGGAGGAGGGCCTCCAACTCCGCAGGAGGCACCTTCCGGTTACAAGACAAGGTAAGTATTAGTGGATACAAGAGCCATGGTGCATTCCCGCTCTCTAGTTTTAGTATTGCTTAATAATGTTACTTGTCTCTTACCGTAAACTAGACCAGATACAATGTACACAACGCCAACTCCAATATACTTTTCGATGCCTTTCCTCCGATGGCTTCATGTTTATTGTCAATATCTATAATGAGCACAACAGTTCCAGGCACCTTTCGTAAATTCAAACGGACAAAATTCATACCTGGTAGCCCTTGTACTTGATCAGCTCTTTCAGCCTGTCCACCACGTAGAAGTTGCACTCACTGTCGTAGTGGCCGATATCCCCTGTGATGTACAGGTATGTGGATATCCAACACAATTCAAGTAAAAGCTAAACTTTATTGATAGTGTTAACGTTAAGCATTGTGAGAGAGCTCAATCTACAAACCAGTAACGGATGCCGTCTTAGTGCAAACATGTCTGGCGCTTTCTATAGATAGAAGTTTGTCTATTTGACCTTAATGGTTAGCTCATACAGGAGTGTTGTTATACCTGTGTGCAGCCAGCCGTCCTTGATGGTGTTGGCCGTGGCCTCCGGGTTGTTCAGATAACCCTTCATCACCTGAGGACCCCGCACACACAGCTCACCGTCTTCACCCTCGCCCAGCAGCTTACCGGACTCGACATCCACGACCTTCACGTCAGGAGGAAAGAACAGGACGAGTGTCACAACCAAAACAATGGCACTCTTAGTCGCGTGAGATCAAGTAATGTAGAAGTCAATATAGTTATCATATATGACACCAATGGTTATTTACTGATCGAGGCAAGACTCATCGAATCAAGATCAATCAGTGTCTATGTGTTCAATGTGTGGGTCACAACACCAGTAATTACATATGTCACAGAGAGGTCAATTGTGGTCAACGAGGTCAATGAATATCTCATGATAGAGTTCCTTCGTTGTTCGATGATAGAGGTCAATCGATTCTGATGTTTTAACACAAGACATACAAGTCTATACGACACCACAAATCACTTTAAAGCTGAATGATGATAAAATGATGATTAAAGATGATAACGGTAACAACGATTCCCCCATTATACAAGTAAAGGTGGTGGAATGTGTGTGTCGACACAATGTGCCATTGAGACTTATTCCTTGTCTTTTTTAACAGCTTCACGGACTTGCCTTCATTTCTGTGTTACCAATGGGAACCCCGACGGACCCAGGCTTACTCTCTCCCATCTTCACCACATGCGTCACTGGACTTGTCTCCGTCATGCCAAAACCTGGTCAAAACAAAGCATTGCATTCGAATTTGGCATGAAAAACATAAACCAAACAGCTTTTCTGTGTCCTTAGGTCTTAACACCTCAAGTTTGTGAGAAAATATCTTTAGCCGACTATAGCCGACCTTGTCTGATAGATGGTACATTCAGTCGGTTCCTGACAGCATCGCTCAGTTCTTTGCCCATCGGCGCAGCTCCACAGAATAGCTCCTGGACGTGGGAAAAGTCGTACTTGTCCACCATCGGATGTTTGGCCAGAAACAGAGCGATGGGAGGAACCAGGTGCACGTGCGTCACCTGGAAAGGCGCAAAACACAAACGGTTGTCTAGCATTGCTATGAGTTATCATTTACACTGAAATTCAAAGCAAGTCCTTTGAATGAATTTATCACATAGCAACACATGGATGCATGAAGTGGCGAAAAAATACAAGTACTCGAAATCTTGCCCGATGACATCTTGCTATTTGAGGTTTTCTTCCTTTGTTAGACAGAAAGTCTGTAAGTGTACCTTATAGTCTTGGATGCACTTCAGGAACAGCTCCTGGTCAAACTTGGGGAGGACGACAACGTTTGCCCCCACCAGCAGCGAGCCGGCCAGGATGACGGACATGCCGTAGATGTGGAAGAAGGGCAGAAGTCCCAGAAGGCTCGGGTTTGCAACTGCTGCTATAGATCCATCTTGTCTGACAAAATACAGCAAAATTCGCACTTCTTATGCCGACATGTCCACATACATATCTTTTTTTCCTATTTCTCCTGTTGAAAAAAAAAACCAAACTGCCACCAACCAGATCGTGCTCTCGTCACCTAACTAGCTTCTCTCAGCTCACTATTCCATCCTCATCATATTTTGATACTCGCGTGGCCGGCTTAACAAAACATTTCTTTAAAAAAAAAAAACTTACCTCATTTGCTCCAGGTTGGCTATGAAGTTGTAGTGTGTGAGCATGACGCCCTTGGGCAGCCCCGTGGTGCCGCTGGAGTACGGTAACACCGCCACGTCCTCCCGCGGGTTGATCTGCACGTCCGCCGGGAAGGCCGAGCCGTCGTCCCGCAGGAGGCTGGAGAACGGCGTGCAGCCCTCAGCCTCACCGAATACATACACGTCCTGATGATCGGGCAGATACATGTACTTGTTTTTTTAAAGAACTTCGTTATAGGTAAAACATGAGTCTTACATATTTGCTGATTTCAAGTGGTAAGTGATCTTAAGGTAAAGGTGTAAACCACATCCACAAGCACCTGGTCCATACCAGTTTAGCGCGATACATTTTTACCTGTACATCTACTTTGACAGTTCTTAATATGAACTCTGGTACTTCACACTGAAATTAGAAACGCTTGATACAGTTGGTGTGTTTTGCCGCCAGACGTCTCCTGACCTTGATCTTGTCGCACTTGTCCTTGGCCTGTTTAGCCTTGTCGGCGAACATGCCGATGGTGATGACGTATGACGCTCCAGACATCTCCAGCTGATGTGCGAGCTCATCTGAATGGTGAGATACAGTGCAAAAGCTCACGTTGGGATGATGAGAAATAATCATTAACGCAAACTGAGTTCATTTACCGTCAAGCTAAAAAAAATTCAGTAGGAGATTTACATTGGATACATTTATTGTGAAGGAATTGCACACACGCAGTCAGAGTTGCTTAAGGACAGAGAGACACACCTGCAGTGTACAGAGGATTGACCGTCGTCACGGTGCCTCCAATCCCGATGACTCCGAAGAAAATGATGGCAAACTCCGGCAGGTTGGGGCTGTAAATGGCGAACACGTCATGCTGTTTGAAGCCTAGCCGCGTGAGGGCGCTGCCGCACACACGGATAAGTTTCTTCAGCTGCGAGAACGTGTAAGATCGTCCCGTGGGGCCGTCGACCTTAAAAACACACAAAAAAAAACTGATCTGCTTGGGTATAAATCTTTCCTGAGATAGGCAAATAGAAAAGCCAGTAATCAAAACTTTACCTTTAGTTTAAACTTCCTGTCATGCTTGTATGTATGGCGTCGTAGTTTGTCCTCATGAGCCATGACTGAACTCTTTTAAATCCAGATTTACTGAGTCCAAAGCCGCGAGAGCTTTGTATAACTTCCCGAACATACGTTTTCTGTATGCAGTGCTTTCCGTCCTGTCGTGTTTTAGGCGTGTCAGGTGTTTTACAACCATGCATCTCAACTGGAGTCTATCACAGAATCATTGACGTGACTTGAGGCAGTCTCGATGGTCCTCGGTAACTCGACATTCCAGCTTGGGTACTGATCATTTCATTTCTTACATGTGGTTTAAGAAATCGCGTTTGGATCAGTTCTAAAAAATTGAAATCATTTTCCGGCAGACGAAATGCCATACACTAGGATGCGTGAATTTAAAAGGGCATAAACATTTCTGACCGCACTGCCGCCAAAACCTTGCTACAGTCCTCGGTCTAGTCTTGACCCAACCCGACTTGACAACCAGTAAGTTCCAGACATTCACAAATGTTGGGCCCCTTGGCATTCTTATCAACGCTATCTTACTTACACTGATAACAGAAACCAGCAGTGCAACAAAATATCCCATGCAAAAAAAAAAGCTACGAAATGATTCTTCACAATATTTTCTACCAGTTTTGCGATGATTTGTTTAGTTTGACACGTTGATATCTCGAGCAGACATTTTACAAGCAACTACACATGTCGCTTTCAGTATAATTGAACCGCATCAGCTTGAACAGAATTTCAGGTCGTACTTCGAAGCTTGGAATTGAAGAGTGTGGTGCGACCCTGTCAAGAAACAGTTACAAAAGTTGCACGCCGCAGCAACCCATAAATGGCTTATCTCTTTTACACGCTCTCCGCCCTCTGCTCTCCGCCCTTGCCATTCTTAACCCAGATTTCTGGGTGCGTTTCCTATTGAATGCGTGAATCCTATTGACTAGAGCAACATGAAACCCGCTCGGCAACTATGTGCTCAATTACGTGAATAACAGAGATTACTGATTAGCCTGGCGGTAATTTAGCTCATGCAGTCGATACATTTGTGCGTTTAGACGCGTTTTGTACGAAAAATGCGAGATCAACAGTGGATCCGCCGAGTAAACTCCGGGGTTTAAAGCATATGGTATTAGGTCGCAGCTGAAGAGTCGTGTATATTTACACTCCAGCAGTCTGGAGTAAGGAGGTGCTACTGACCTTGAGGGTGTCCTTCATCTGTTTCACTGAGTCTCAGGAATGCGTTACCAGTAATTCAGTGAATGTTAAACCCCAATCTGGCCTTTGTCTTACTCAGTACGATCTGAGCAAACAAGGAACCTTTAATGTTCTAAGATCTGAACAGGTCAAATAGGTCAGATATTCAGTAGCCCACTCCGAACCCAACTTTAACCAGAGCGCCTGTCGTATCTACTTTCAACAGTAAACAGTTCAGATCTGTACTCACCAGCGCAACCCTGTCCCCGAATGTGTCAAAGTCTTTGGTGACGTGGTCTACAAGCGACACGTCGTCAGGAATGGCGATGTCAGGGTGAGGACTCTTGATGATCGACATGTTTGGGAAGGCAGCAAGTTGGCTGGAGAGAGATTCTTACAGGGGACAGTCTATTAATACCTGCGTGACACGCTGGCAGCAGCGGCTTTTCGGAGGTGTTTTGGGGACTGGTTTGGGGTCACTGCACATGCGTTATTCTGCACCTGAATGGGGGCGTGGTGGTTCCACGCGATCGGGTACATACATGTACGGTACCTGTCCACGCCAGCAGGCCTAATCTATGACATGGTAATGTATTGTGATATTATCTTTGTACACTATAGCACAAAGTCCAATTTTTGTGTTGAAAATTACAGTTCAACTTGTTCCATAATCTTTGATACGGTTGGACACTTTTGAATGCTGGGTCTAAAACAGATCAATAAGAACGAAAAAAAAGGACAGTAACATGAACATATGTAAACACACAGAGGCTTGCTCATTTCTCTCATCTGGTGCAGAATTCTCGTGCAGACGGAGGCATTCAGTTGTATAGTATCATGAAAATGACTGATCAACATTGAGTAGTGTTTTAGACGTTTCCATCCACACAAGCATAGGATAGGAATAATAGGATAGGATAGAATAGAATAGAATGAGAGTAGGGGTCCGTCTCGGTGTGAGTGGATCAAAATCCTACAGTGTATCGACACGGGGGTAGGTAGGGAATGAGCCTGTTACCGAGTAGCTTTTGCAGCCACAGCTTCGGCTGCGTTTAGTCTTCACTCTCCTTGCTCACGGTGAGTCAGGTTGTTGCTTCTTACTACTATTAAAGGTAGAAGAGATGTTATCACAATGTAACCCGTAACCCCCGAGTGAGTGGCCCTCGGGCCATGTTACGGCAGCTGGTGATATTGCACGCGGGAACAAGGACGAATTTAGTATTGCAATTCAATGCTGCTGTAAATCAGCAAGAAAACTACAAGTACAAATCATTCTAACTTAGGGAATGTGAAGCCGCGCACGTTTGTTCCCTGGCTGTTGACGTTACTATCATAAAATTTTACTTCTCCAGACTATCATAAGCTTTTTACATAAGTAAAAGTCCATCAAAAGCTTACATTGTTGAAGCTTTATTGACACAAAAAAAGGACAGTGACCTTCGTACCGTCCACTACAACTGCGATGACAATTGCATCGAGAAATAGCTAAAAAGACTGGTAATAAAATGTTTTGCCATGGCGACGATGGTCTCTGGGGTGAACATTAATATTTTAGAAAACTCAAACCGGGAATCGACTGGAAGTTCCCGTCAAAAAGATCTTTTCCTGCTGGTTCTGCAGCCTAGTCATTAATATTCTTAATTTGCCATTTTATTGATGCTAACCTTGCTATCCAATATTGACCGATGACCCAATTTCTACAGTTCCTGGGGACTAACGTTCCAAACATTCCTGTGGACTAGCATTCCTGTGGACATAGTTCCTGTACAATTCCTATAATTCTTGCAGACTGCACACAACACTATACCATTTTTAACGAAGAATGGCTGAGCAGCTTAATACATATTTCTATCAATAATGTACTATGTACAAACATTAACTTGTACAAAATATGTCTGACTTTAAGAGTTAAAAGAAAGTGTTTTGTACTAAAACACCACACAAAATGTGATTATGCAATGTCTACGACTAGACCATCTGTAGCCAACCGTCTCAGTTTTCTAAGCGAATGCACTTAGTGAGCCTGTATTACCCACTTACCCACGATGGGTTCACCTCAGATAACCTGTGCTACAGGTACGTCTAGCCTCTGTGGTAGTACTCTCTAGGTACAATTACAAGAATACAATTTAGAAATGCCTCTTTTCAGTAAGCCGAAATCCCAGCCTGTTTTCAAAAGCACTTTCTTTTAGTAACAAAGCGATCTTCAATGTGTTAACCTATTACCTATGAGCTGTCATAAGGTTTGCAGAGAGAATAAGCTGGACAAGCTAAGCTTAAGTAGGTTCTTCCAACGTAACACCAAGAGTTATTTGTCCTTCTGCCGCTCGACCTCCTTCTGCTTCAGCACCCTCCGCAGGATCTTCCCGCTGGCCGACTTGGGGATCTGGTCCGTGAACTCCACAAACCGGAGCTTCTTGTACGGAGCAACTTTGCCTGTGGAACAAAGAAAACATTGTCTCATTTTTCATTCACTTTTCGATTTTCTAAGGTAGTATGTTGACATCAATTCCTATGATTTATTGGCTTCTACCTAAATGTTTCACCACACCAGGTCAATTATATATGGGTGATTTCCAAGAATAAGTAAAAGGGAAGAAAGCGGGAAAGGTAGGCCACATAACCACTTCAAGCTTCCATCTAATGCTTGTGTATCAATATATCAATAACAAGTCCGACCTGCGACATAGTCCATGACCTGCTCCTCCGTGACACGTGAGTCCCCCTTTTTCACCACATAAGCCTTGGGCAGCTCTCCGGCCTCGGGGTCCGGCACGCCGACCACCGCCGCGTCCTGCAGGTCCGGGTGGGACAGCAGCAGCGCCTCCAGCTCCGCGGGAGGGACCTGACACATGGAGTTCCAGGTTTTAAATTAGAATCTACATGCGCAAATTATAAAAGAGAGGGACGAAAAGTAAAAAAATATGGGAAGGCATTACACAAAGAGTGGTCTCTTTGATTTGGTTCCTTTTACTTTGACTATATGTGCGCTTAGAAGTCTTTCCTGATAGGCATTGCATAGGAAGCAATGTGCAATGTAGCATTCTGTAGGTTAAACTAGTTAGCCTAACGAAGTACCCAACTGTGTGATAGATTAAACCTAACTTCATGCGGAAGGACAAAATACAGTTAATACGAAAAAAATGTGAAAGAGAACCCATCAGAAGAGGACGCCTCCCTAAGCTGAAAATGACAATGTTAGAGGTGCTCACCTGGTATCCTTTGTACTTAATGAGCTCCTTAAGACGGTCTACTATATAAAAATTTCCGGTTCCGTCATAATGACCAATGTCGCCTGGAAAAAACGAGAAAACATACGAATGGATGACAGTAATGTCTTAAGACGATCATCGCCGCTACTACAAGCCACTACAATTTACAGTAAATTGATACTTGTTGTATATTTGTGTTCTGCATCTGAGGAGCACGAGAAGGCCATGCGCTGTCGTTCAGAGTCAAAACTGAAAAAAAACTCCGGGTCACGCCCACCTGTGTGCAGCCAGCCGTCCTTGATGGTGTTGGCCGTGGCCTCTGGGTTGTTTAGATAACCCTTCATCACCTGAGGACCCCGCACACACAGCTCACCGTCTTCACCCTCGCCCAGCAGCTTACCGGACTGTATATCCACGATCTGAAACATCCCGGCACCCTTAGTTGGGGTAACAATCACGCCCGGCTACTGTTCTTCCCCGCCTATCCTGTCCATGTTTTCCTCTTCAGGCTCGGGGTACTCCTCTGACTGTATTTACATTAAGTGTTACGTAGGTTTTCCTGTGAAAACCTGTAAAGTTGTGATGTGTCAATCATTGAATGCCCCCAAACCCAGTAAACAGTCATGATCAGCTTTCACTTACTGTTCATCAAACGTTTAAGTAGGCGTAAATACGAGTATTCCATATCTAATGATTTATGTACAGCCATATCAAGGCACAAGTTGTCAGAAACAAAAAGCCTACCTTGCATTCAGTATTAGGCATGGGCTGCCCGACCGAGCCCGGCAGGTCCTCTCCCTCCATAGCAATGTGGGTGACTGGACTGGCCTCCGTCATTCCAAACCCTGTGAAAGAAGAACAAGAAGCCCCACAGAATGTAACATATCAAGGCGCATTGAAAAATCACACCAAATGAAGTCGACGTCATGATACTGCGATCCATGCCATTAGATGCAGTACCTTGGCGGATGGTGGGGTACTTCAGCCGGGTGACGACTGCCTGTGCCAGCTCCCTGCCCAGCGGCGCGGCGCCGTTCACCAGCTCCTTCACGTGAGAGAAGTCGTACTTGTCCACCAGCGGGTGTTTGGCCAGGAACAGGACGACAGGAGGCACACAAGACACGCGAGTCACCTGTATATACAGGCATTTACTACAAAATGTGACTTTAAGAAAAGCCTATGGCAACTTTGGCCGCGTTGATGGCGACATTTGGCATGCGTCGATATACAATCTACAATACTAGTATGTTACCCCCTGGACTTACAACTTTAGGTAAAGAATTAGTGCGACATTTTCATTACGTGTGTTAAGCAATGCAGTGTCTCACCTTATGGTCCTGGATGCATTTCAAGAAGAGCTCTTGTTCGAATTTAGGCAGACACACAACCTTCGCCCCCTGGACCAGCCCGATAGCCAAGATGGCGACCATGCCATAGATGTGGAATAACGGCAGCAGCGCGATCAGGACGTCCGTGTTGGGGTCTAGAGACAGACTCTTCTGCCTCAAAACGAGAACATAAAAAATTTTATAATCAGTTGTATAAAATCAGGTGTAATTTTCTAGAAAAACTACAACTGGCTCTTTTGCTTCAAGCACGATGAGGCTCTCAGTAAGTAGTGTGTTCTGTTCACCTCATTTGTTGCAGGTTAGCTATGATGTTGAAGTGTGTGAGCATGACGCCCTTGGGCAGCCCCGTGGTGCCGCTGGAGTACGGTAACACCGCCACGTCCTCCCGCGGGTTGATCTGCACGTCCGCCGGGAAGGCCGAGCCGTCGTCCCGCAGGAGGCTGGAGAACGGCGTGCAGCCCTCCGCCTCACCGAACACGTACACGTCCTGAAAAAGCAAGATTCCATTCTGTCATTCTTTATCCAGTGAAAAGCTAAGCTGAGCCCTTGTACACCTGTCTAAGATCTCTCTAATACAAAATTTTCGTCTGTCGGGACTGTAGCATCATGCTGCTATCATGCGTTAAGCTTGAATGACCAATCAGTCAGGTCACGTGACTTTAGGGACAACGATTTTCACGGAGGTAAAAAGATCCCTTGGTAGTATCAAAAGATCCCGAAGTTAAATAGACACACATGTTTATTTCATTTATTTCATTATCGACATTACAACATGATGGCCGACCTCGATCTTCTGGCACTTGACCATGGCCTGTTTTGCCTTGTCAGCAAACATGGGGATGGTGATGACGTAGGAGGCCCCGGACTGCTGTAGCTGGTGCGCAAGCTCATCTGGAGGGACAAAAGGGTGGTCAAAGTACAGTCTAGTTCCATAAAGAATTCATCAGATTTGCCTTATTTCAGTTCTTAAACCTGCACGCTAACAATATCAGGTTCATTTGTTTCGTTGAATGGCTAACACGGTTACCAAGAATGTGCCTAGTTATATCAGTACATTTTTAGATTTTTGTCCTTATTTGAATAAGACCTTATGTTGTCCGCCACTAACTATGTATTTAGGGCTGTATTGAAACGTTATTGATCCGAAGCGCTCACTCAAAGTCGACTTGCTCCATTTGAAGGGAAGTGTATTTTTCTAAGTGGAGGGTTTCTTTTTCCTCCTGGCAATAACGGGGTTTTAAAGTGCTTTTCCATTAATACTATCTCGACAAACGAAACAGTGTTTGCGTAGGAGGTTGCCTGTAAAAACTAGTTCACACAGACTCACCTACAGTGTATAGAGGATTGACCGTCGTCACGGTACCCCCAATCCCGATGACTCCGAAGAAAATGATGGCGAACTCTGGCAGGTTGGGGCTGTAGATGGCGAACACGTCATGCTGTTTGAAGCCTAGCCGCGTGAGGGCGCTGCCGCACACACGGAACAGAACCTTCAGCTGAGAGAACGTGTAAGATCGTCCCGTGGGGCCGTCAGTCTGGAGAAATGAAACAATGTAATCCAATCAGACAATGCCCCTTTTGTACGGAAACGAGATATTTGGAACCCTTTTTAGCCCGTTCAATCTATGGATTCAACAGGTTGAAAAAATGTAAAGGTCGGCCCAGAAAAGACAAAAACAGTCGAAAACAGAACTATAAATGCAGAATGCAAGGCTGTGTTTGTTCTAGCCCTTCGTGGACACAAATTCAAACACGCACATACACATCAAAGCAGTGCGTGCAGATACGCTCGAATATATTGGATATCCTATATTACTGCTGATGCAACTGTCACTCCCATGTTGTTGTTTTGAAAACCAACCCACGTTTCGCCAACAGTGACCTGTGTACGTGCTACTATTCATGAAGAGGTCGCCTTTTGTTCACCTGTTAATACAGGAAAGTGCCTGTGTCTGGCGAGAGATATCAGGTTCCACAAAGTATTTTTGTGCCTCGGCCCCAATCTGCTAGATTACAGGTGTGCTGGCGACCCGAAACATTTTGGCTCCTTCGACAATCGCGAATACCGACATAAATTGAAGGTACCAACTGCGATGTCTTATCTACATGGAGGACTCTTACTATCAATGACTGTGAGCGTCGGAACGAAGTCATCAGTTGTTTTAACACAAGCCGCGCTTGGCATTATCCATAACAACTTCTTCGGAATATTAATAATTAAAACACACATATTTGTGCCGTATTTATCCAGATAACACAAAAATTCTGTCTGATAGATTCGGTTTGTCACAAAGTTCTGTTTTGATCCCAGACGTGACCAACAGCATTTTGAGCAGATTCCTGGAATTGCTGAAGCCAGTTATTCTGTAGCAAGGAGTAACTCAATTTGGGCTCTGGCACAGGGCTTCGGATAAATAGCATGCACGCAAAAATTGGTGCCTAGCCATCTGGGAAAACAAAGAAATATTCCAAATAACACTTGTTCACCTGTTGAACAATTAGATATGATTTCGGAAGTTGCTTGAGTTAACAAAAGTACACAAAGTTCTGCTATGTACCGTATGGTATTGCCTGGACGCCTAACCTTCATAGACGTATTGTAAGAATACGAGGGGCGAGTAGACGTATTACAGAAATATTGATCTTGACTGCTAGAACACCAGAGTCCTTTATTTGCGACAACAGGGTAGAATAATTTGCTAAAGGAGTTCATCCCATTTGACCAAGTTCTTCTATCAAAAGAAGGCTGGTGGAGAAGATCTATGTCTATCGCTCGGGTACTCGTTCAGAGGCTGATTCGCCTCAGGGGTCTCCGGCCCTGCAGAACCTACTTACCAACGCAACCTTGTCTCCATAGGCGTCAAAATCTGCCGTTAGATAATCCAACAGGGCTACGTCTTCAGGTATGGCGACGTCGGGAAGTGGGGACTTGACGATAGACATCTCGCCGGTGCCGAGCGTGTGTCGGGAGAGGGAATGTTGGGCGGAGTGTTGTGGGAAGTCCACTGGAGTACACCGGCCGGAGTGTTCCTACATAGCGTCAAGTTCGTCACGGGTCACTCGATACGCGTCATTCTTCTGAAATAAAGGCTATGGCTGTAAGCATGGACTCACATTTCCTCCATCAATCATTAGTTTGGAACATTCAAGAGTTCTATATGCTTCTGAAAGGGCATAATAACAGTTACATACGTTTAGTTTCTGTGTATAGCACTCGTGTGCTTTCTTGCAATAAGGAATGAGATTCGAGTGTGCAATTACGGTGGATCTGTCATGTTGGTGTTTATGAATCATGGTGCAACGATGTAAACACATGAGGAAGCTGACAAGTCAGGAGTCACTACAAGATTAGTCAACATTACAACCTGGCGTTCAACGCAACAACAAGCAAATTGCCGAAACCTCCTTGTACAAACCACGTCAACCAATCCGCAGACTACATATCGTGTAATATATTCTGTATCATTTTTGTGTTGTTTTTGTGTTGCTTTTGTGTTGTTCCCTTAATTCAGAAATACGAAAGACATAACTTTATGTAAAGCATACATGGACTAACAAACTAAATCAATCAAGGACAATACCCATCCACAATTTGCAAAATACCATTTATTAACAGCTTGGAAATTTTAAGACAATCTTAATTCAATGATGTGGAAAAAATATTTATATGCTGACCTCAATATGATATTGGTGCAACGAAACTTTATGCTCCTGCTTCCCACTCTTTTACGACACAAATATGTCATAAGAAAGAAGAAGCATACGTGTTACATTAGCACGTTCCCGGAACGTAATATAATGTCATCAGCAGTGTGTTAGGCATTAAACGTCTTGTTCACCTATGGATAATTGTATAGGTTCCATTCAAGCGTGTTCAAAGAAAAAAAAACTATAGGAAACACGTTTTCCTGATGCAATGTTGACCAGACATCCATAGGATGCCGTATGCGCATAATGTTCTGGAAAGTTGCTAGTTAAAGCCATCTTACATGAAGCCATTGGAAGAATGTCATACTGTTTATTTACAATTGTAAAAGAAGACAATCTCATGCAAAGCTGGCCTCTCCATCATAGAAAAACATATACATACATGTATATGCACAGATGTATTGCGCCAGGTCTTTTGGTGAAAATGTCATATACAATGGACAGAATTTCTATGATATACCTTTTTATATTATACGAATTATTAGTGCCCTAGTCTGGTGTAAAATTCTCGGTCACAAAAAAGGGATGAGTCCTGGCAGCTTGAACTCTCCCACTTTCGCCTGGGGATAATTTCGACTACTAGGCCAAGGTGGGCTAGATTACCGGTGACGTCATCTCATCATTGCCCGCCCCCTTCCATGGCATCTTGGGAAGGGTTGTGGGTCTGCCCTCCCGGGAGTTTAGCCTCATCCGCAGGGCGGTGAGCCCCGTGAGGACCACACACACCCCGAACAGCGCCCACAGGGAGATCTGCGCCGCCGTCATGAAGGTGTGGAACGGCAGGCCGTCGTTGTCACCATTCCGGTATCCAAACGAGTTCTGGTAGTAGCTGCAAGTGCCATACACGCCTCCATAGCTGGGAAGAGAGAAAATACCAGGATTTAAGATATTCAAGTTGATTTTTGTGTGAATAAACTATAACACTGACAGAAGATAATGAGCGTGTGTTGACTGCGTGCTTGATAACGTAATTCCCAATGCACACCCTAAACAAGTGTTAGAACAAAGTTAGAACCATCGTTTATCTAAAATTGCTGCTGCTGCTGTTTTTGTTCTATTACAAAAGTGCATCCAATAGCAGACCGTCACATGAGTGGATGGCACCCTTTCACTTCTATTTACTGATTTGGTGTTGTCTCGAAGTTTATTATTAATAGGCAGACCAAGCGTGGCGATATGATCGAGGCATTTTGAAGTAACATACGCTGAGGTACCCTCTTGATATTGAATGTTGCAATGATTGTCAGTGGGGATCATTATTGGTTACTAGTATTTACTCACAAGATGACGTCCTGAACTTGTGTGCAGAAGTTGTTGTAGCCCACCGACACCATAGCGCCGCACACTAGCGTCAGGAAGCTGAGAACACCATTCAGCAGCAGCGATGGCAGGACCACCATGTCCTTCCTGTAAGATCGTCAAAACTGAGAAAACCGTCTGGAAGCGTCATTCCTCTAACCATTTTACATGTAGTTTACAGTATACAATATAGACAATACAGTGAAAGCCGTCCAAGCGACGATTTCTTCAATCTGACCACCTGTCCGAAACCTTTCTGTCCGAGACCATCTGTCTCTGCAGGTATATCCGAAGACCGTGGATTGATGAATTCCACAGCTGTGATATTCATCACTTAGATGATGAATTCCACAGCTGTGAAAATGATGAATTCCACAGCTGTGATATTCATCACTTAGATGATGAATTCCACAGCTATGGAATTAATCAATAGTGCTGTGGGATTCATCGATCTACTGATGAATCCAACGCCACTTCCGTCCCTTATACTGGCGATCGGCCGTGAGATTCATCGATCTACTGATGAATCCAACGCCACTTCCGTCCCTTATACTGGCGATCGGCCGTGAGATTCATCGATCTACTGATGAATCCAACGCCACTTCCGTCCCTAATACTGGCGATCGGCCGTGGGATTCATCGATCTACTGATGAATCCAACGCCACTTCCGTCCCTTATACTGGCGATCGGCCGTGGGATTCATCGATCTACTGATGAACCCAACGCCACTTCTGTCCCTAATACTGGCGATCGGCCGTGGGATTCATCGATCTACTGATGAACCCAACGCCACTTCCGTCCCTTATACTGGCGATCGGCCGTGGGATTCATCGATCTACTGATGAATCCAACGCCACTTCCGTCCCTTATACTGGCGATCGGCCGTGGGATTCATCGATCTACTGATGAATCCAATGCCACTTCCGTCCCTTATACTGGCGATCGGCCGTGGGATTCATCGATCTACTGATGAATCCAACGTCACTTCTGTCACTAATACTATAGAGCCGTTGGGCGACTGATTCATCTATGGAATGATCCAATCTACCGTCTATGGCAGTGCGGATGCTTCTACCGAGAGCTTTATAATATTTTTTGTACTATTCTTTGCTGTGGCACTCACAAATTCTAGCACTTATCGACAGCTGAATGAGCAAGAAAAAAAGTGTACTGAGAACTTTGCATTTATTGGTCACATATTCATATTAGCACACATTTGTC
>NC_049979.1:13093629-13095275 GCF_000003815.2 Branchiostoma floridae | reverse complement strand
GCAAAATAATACTCCTGAGGGCCTGCAGGACCCACCTATTACCAGTAATTGAATGGCTGGATAGCTTTTCCTAGGTAATAACATTCCAAACATTACCGTGGCGTGAACTAGCATTCCTGTGGACACGTTCCTGTACAAATGGAGCTGACAAATGCTAGAATTGCACACAATACTAATTAGTAATAGAGTTGCACTGCTCCTGTTGCGTGACCGATAACAAAAGTTGCACAATATACACAAAATACCCTGCACTTACAGTCATCAATATGTAGTGATAATATCCACGGGCATTCCGTCGCTAATACTGACAATTGACTGTGGACTTTATCAATATTTTGTGATGAAGTCGAACGCAGCGTAGAAAGAAAAAAAATCACTCAAATCTTTAATACCACCCGCTACCGCAATGACTGATGGGATAGCTTGTGTTCCATTTTGTTCCTTTGTCTTCAGTCACATGCTGAAGATTTTTGTTCAGCATGTGACATGGGGTGCACTGGAAGAGTAAATTCTTGCACTGGGAATTTTGGGCTAAAGTGTCATTAGTAGAAGTGACTTTTAAAGAAAAGTGTTCCATTTTTGCACATGGGTGATTTTGGAATAGTCTATTGTTGCATGGGGAGGGAGATGGCTGAAATATGCTGTACTGTAAATGCAGAAACGTTCTCGGTGGATTAAATGAACTTCGCGGTTTTCACGGCGGCCACTTCACTGCGAATTTAAAACCGCCGCGAACATTTTTCCATAACAGTAAGAGACTATAGTGCATGTTGCTACAGTGAAATAAAAAACACCGCAAAAAAGTCCATGTTATCTGTTGATATGATAAATTTTTCAGGCCATTCTTGAGCAGCATGTTGAATAAAGTCTTTATTTGGCTCCTTATTATCAACAAAATTGTTAAAAGTTTTGAAATGAGTCAAACATTCTTCTGGGTTAATGGCATTATCATCCTTCTGTTGAACATTATCTTCCTGTCACAGTGATTTGATTTCCCTCCAAGATTATATTTTTTGTGGATTTTCCTTACTAAGTTTTCTGAGATTGTTTAATTGTATTTCTTTGAAGAGTCTTTTCTATGTCTTGATTTTCTTCTTGTACAATTTCAGATTGCAGAAGTATACGTGGCGAACATCAAGTTTCCACAGGCACTTAGAAAACTGAGTGGCTAATTGTTTTATTTTGTGTTTAAGAGATGCACATGAATGGTTGAACCATGGTTTACTTTTCTTCTTTCTTTTCTTGTTATTGTTGTGGGTAATTTTACGCAGACATTTATCAGCTACATGTGTGATTATATCAGAAAATTCTTTTACTGCATTGTCTACGTCACAAAATGACTTAGCAGTAAAGTTTTGTAAGATTTTTTTTATATCGGAGGATCCTGTAATGCCTCTGTAAATTTGAGTTTGGAGTTATCATCCCAAATGTACTTAGTTGGTAATGGGTTTGTTGGGGCTTTAGCTTGTTTTACATAAGGTGAATAGTTAGTTGAGATAGAGCATCAATTAAACAGTAGTCTGTTGGTTTAGTATTGTTTGTGATTGATTGAAAAACAAAGGAGCATTGGTCCAAAACAGTCATAATCCCTTACCCCACCCAGCCACAAGCACAACATTGAGAAGCAGTGAAATTTTCTTGCATAC
>NC_049979.1:13040403-13093445 GCF_000003815.2 Branchiostoma floridae | reverse complement strand
TTATTTTAGCAATAGAAGGGAGAGTTGAATCCAATGAGCTTTTATAAAACTTTAAAAGCTTTTATAAAAGCTCCTTGCTAGAAAAACCTCACGGCCCACTGAATAATATCAACATACGTGTGGCTTCTTTGCTGCGTGGGACACTTTAGTGATCATGGGACCCCGGGACGACATGGGCAGCCATAAGCATATCGTTAGTTTATTTACGCATTTTGATCGCAAGGTATACTAGTGCCCAAAATTTTAATAGCATATAACGACAAGAATGGCGTCGCTTATATCTTTTCGATGATAAAACTGTCCTAATTAGTCTACCATCGATATTTCAAAACAGGGCTAATCTGCTACACATATTGAATTCCTAATTTACCATATTGTTCGCTACTTTTGAGTAACATATGTCTGCATATTAAGAGGGAATTTCGTTTGTGAACAAAAATCTTCAGCATGTGACTGAAAACAAAGGAACAAAATGGCACCCAAGCTATCCCATCAGTCATTGCGGTAGTGGGTGGTATTAAAGATTTGAGTGATTTTTATATATGTGTATGTAAGTTTTAAATTTTAGAAATGATTCCGGCCATGCAATTCATCAAGCCTCTGTTAAATCCATCCCTGTGGAGAGGCTAAAAATTAAAAAATTTGATGACATAGAGATCATTAATTAACCTAAGTAGTAAAATCCAAGACTGTATCGATGAATCCCACGGCCGATCGCCAGTATTAGGGACGGAAGTGGCGTTGGATTCATCAGTAGATCGATGAATCTCACGGCCGATCGCCAGTATTAGGGACGGAAGTGGCGTTGGGTTCATCAGTAGATCGATGAATCTCACGGCCGATCGCCAGTATTAGGGACGGAAGTGGCGTTGGGTTCATCAGTAGATCGATGAATCCCACGGCCGATCGCCAGTATAAGGGACGGATGTGGCATTGGATTCATCAGTAGATCGATGAATCCCACGGCCGATCGCCGGTATTAGGGGCGGAAGTGGCGTTGGATTCATCAGTAGATCGATGAATCTCACGGCCGATCGCCAGTATAAGGGACGGAAGTGGCGTTGGATTCATCAGTAGATCGATGAATCCCACGGCCGATCGCCAGTATTAGGGACGGAAGTGGCGTTGGATTCATCAGTAGATCGATGAATCCCACGACCGATCGCCAGTATTAGGGGCGGAAGTGGCGTTGGATTCATCAGTAGATCGATGAATCCCACGGCCGATCGCCAGTATTAGGGACGGAAGTGGCGTTGGGTTCATCAGTAGATCGATGAATCCCACGGCCGATCGCCAGTATAAGGGACGGAAGTGGCGTTGGATTCATCAGTAGATCGATGAATCCCACGGCCGATCGCCGGTATTAGGGACGGAAGTGGCGTTGGATTCATCAGTAGATCGATGAATCTCACGGCCGATCGCCGGTATAAGGGACGGAAGTGGCGTTGGATTCATCAGTAGATCGATGAATCCCACGGCCGATCGCCGGTATTAGGGACGGAAGTGGCGTTGGATTCATCAGTAGATCGATGAATCCCACGGCCGATCGCCAGTATTAGGGACGGAAGTGGCGTTGGATTCATCAGCAGATCGATGAATCCCACGGCCGATCGCCAGTATAAGGGACGGAAGTGGCGTTGGATTCATCAGTAGATCGATGAATCCCACGGCCGATCGCCGGTATTAGGGGCGGAAGTGGCGTTGGATTCATCAGAAGATCGATGAATCCCACGGCCGATCGCCAGTATTAGGGACGGAAGTGGCGTTGGATTCATCAGTAGATCGATGAATCTCACGGCCGATCGCCAGTATAAGGGACGGAAGTGGCGTTGGATTCATCAGTAGATCGATGAATCTCACAGCACTATTGATGATTCCACAGCTGTGGAATTCATCATCTGATGAATATCACAGCTGTGGAATTCATCATTTTCACAGCTGTGGAATTCATCATCTAAGTGATGAATATCACAGCTGTGGAATTCATCAATCCACGGTCTTCAGATATAGCTCGTCTCTGGAAGGTCGCCCTGGACAGGTTTGACTGCAGTGATAAACAGCACGCAATGTAGCATAATTTCGTGCTGTTCTGAAGTAATGAGATAGCTCGACTTAGGAATATGTCTGTGGTCAGACAGACTAGGAAAGAGTTCATAAGAGTCAATGTTTGCGCATCACTCAGTACAACGGTGTGACAAATGTACTTATGCAATGTTTTATCAACTTGTCAAATACTTTCCGATATGCTAACCTTAAGATAGTTACCTACGACTGACTTTATCCTACTCACCCATTCCGATTCCGACTGATGAGTGTGTAGGCGCAGTATCCCCCGTAGATCACTCCGTACACGACGGCAGCTACGCCTACCCCGATCGGGAAGTGGCAGTTGGAGTTTGAGCTGCATTTGATCAGCCACTGGTACGTTGGGGAGGCCGTGTCCTTCACAATGGGCGCGTACAGGATGCAGCATCCATGAAAGTTGCCGGCTGTGAGCCCTACTGTCACTGCCACAGCCAGGCCGCCCACCACGACAGCTGTATACAGCAGCACCTTAGCCAGGAGAAGGAAGTCCGCCATTTCGAGTAACGTGACCGGAACAAATGTAGGGTGAAAACACCTGTTCTCACCTGTGCACTACACTCCCCGCGAAATTTCTTGAACTTAAATTCTACCAAGGAGGTTATAACCTCATTGACTCTACATAAACACGATTTCACGTATTTAGTAGCGACAACTGACAAGATCTAACGTTACGTAAAGTTGGACGGAGTGACTGCAGAGTGTAACCTTATCTCGCGTGAGGCGTGCGCAACCTATGGTCACATGGTCTTCTATAGTTCATTGACTCGCTTCATGCTTACAGAGCCACATGTTTGAATACTGTGGGCGTGTCCCAAGGCACTATCACTCGACATTTCTGCCAGTCAAAAGTTAAGTTAACTGAGTTTAAGTAACTCGTGCGTCATCATGATCTAATGCATAGGGGTTGCGCTCATATCCATTTCTATAGCCCTTTGGCCACACATTGGTGTAAGTCAGTACAGTGAGCAGAAGGCTAGTCAAAGAAAGCCCACCGGCGACAACAGGTGCCAATCTGTGGCATGAAAAGGCGCAAAATCCGCAAAAATTGTGAGAATAAAAGCACAAAAGGGCACAATTAATTCGGTAGAGAGTAATGAAATAAACATCTGTTTGTTCATGAGAAGCTCGAATCGGCATGCAGGTTGCTTTCATTGCGACCCGATGAAGGAAGGGGTGAGGCAGACAATATAAAAGAGGTTATTCCGATCTATTGGAAGCCCGTCAGAAGATTTGAAATCTTGAAAAACGGCTCAGGCCGAATGATGTATCAAGGCTAAATAAAGGTTGAAAAAAAAAAAAAAGATCAGTTTCTCTAAATCTCAATAAACTCGTATCGTTACACATACATAGTACAAGACGCATCAATGCAAATCTATTTTTGGTGCAGTTTTCATTATTCTACATCATTTTGATTTTCAGTGACAAGACTTCAAGTTCATAGAAACGCAAATCCTTGACGTCGCAGGTCGCAAACCCGGAGGCGTGGCCCAGTGTGAGGCACCCACTCAGCCTTAGGAAGAAGTGAAATAGTAGTGAAACAGCAAAAGTACAGTGAGTATAACTGACTCTTGGTACCGTGACTCATCAGCAGAAAGCAACGATGCAACATTCCATGATGGCTATTGTGCTTGAATTATAAACACATCTCTAGCAGACGTCTTTGGTGTGATTGCTTTTTTTTGCTGTCCTTTAATATTTGAGAGACACACATGCTCAACTGAAAGTGAAAGTGATTAAGACACCTTGTACTTTGATTCAGCAGTGTATCATGGCAACAATGTGTGATCTCCATATGAATAGCAACTCAACGCACAAAGTTTCATCTCTAGTTACTAGCTTCATGAATTTCTTTGACACTTTTGCCCATTTCCCCTAAACGCAACGCTTAAAGGTTTACAATGTAACAAGGGACATGGAACATGTTATTGCGTCAATATAATGCATCAAATTAAGTCAAGATGACTCATCGGAAGGGTTATGAGATCTTATGAGTGGAGGGCTGGCAGGGATAATAATTCACCAGTTTTTGTCCTCCCGGGAACTGTTAAAACGCTTGCTGTTTGTAGTTCTCTGGCAAATCGTTGCCCTCACTAGTCTGCCAATTCTACTATTTCTCTTCTGGAAGTCTTTGTAGGACCCGGGACCGTGCCTGTCCTTGTGTAATGGTAACTTCTGTTCAGGTCCACTACCCTTAGAAACAGACGGTCAAAATGAGCCTGTCAAAATCCCCTAATCGTGAATGGTTTAGTCCATTGACCTTGCACCCCTGCTTTCAGTGACGTAATTCAATATGGCTGTCCAGTGGTAATTTTGTCATCTTCAGGTGTTTACTTTTCATTCTGACCATCGTTTTGACATCCTCTCCATCAAGATGGCATCAGAAACCCCGCCAGGTACAGTAGCTCTTTTATTCATTGCAGTAGGTAGGTCCTTTTGTGGAATTCTAATCAGCTAGTCCTGAAAAAACATGCCGACTGTGGCCGCAGTTTCAAATTATGACGATGTTAGCAGTCAACACATAGCTCAGTGGGCCGTAATACCGAATCACCACTATGAGTAAGACTGGGGCCATTGATATGCATGGGGCGACTTCTGTACATCGCTGAGAGTGACGATATCTTCTTACTAATCAATTTGTGCAAGAAAACAGTTAAAAAATTTGCATGAAGGAATGTCAAATTTCCATGTTAGCCTACAAACATTTGATGCTTGCTTTGTAAATTTGGCTGTGTAATGTGTGTGCGTGCGTGCGTGTGTGTGTGTGTGTGTCTGTATGTCTCTCTGTATAAGTGTTAGTGTGTGTGTGTGTCTGTGTGTGTGTGTGTGTATGTGTGTGCATGCCTGCGCACGTGTGTGTGTGTGTGTGTGTTTGTGTGTGTGTGTGTGTGTGTGTGTGTGTGTGTGTGTGATCATTTCAGGAGTAACCTCGTAATTTAACCAAACCAAGAAGTGCACCAAATTGTACAATTACAACCCCGTAATTAGAAAATGTGGTGCTATTGAAGAATGCAGTGGAACGACAATACCAGTTTAGCACAGATTGCAATGGTATTTGCTAATGACTTAGCAGTGGAAACTAGACCATGCGGTGTCATACAATTCCAGAGTCTCATGAGTGTTTTCATTTGATTAGAGTCTGGGACTGTGCCCAAGCCTACCATAGCTTACTTTCATCACAATAGCAGTGAAACCATGTGAAAAAAAAAGTGTTAGGCAATAGGAATCAGAGCTGGCTCTTGAGATCAATATTGATGTCTGTGAATACCACCTTAGATGCCTACAGAAAAGAACTTTAAGAGGAATTTGAATATTTGTTGACAGCACATTTGGACTCTATCACTGAAAATAATTTAAGACAATTTAAGATAATTCAGTCCAGTGTAGACACCACTCTCTAGCAGGGATTGCATTTGTTACCTCCCAAATGGCAGCTTATAAGGTTTGCCGTTCATAATTGATCAGAAACCTCGGGGTGGAGACATCTTAATTAGATCTTAACCCAATCAAGGGGAAGTGCAGTGGAAACTTGGTCCAATATCAGTATTATTTGTTGTCCAAATGTAGTCTCACACATTACTGCTGTGTGATGGTGCTAAGTGCTCTGTGATAGAGGTAGTGATACGTGTGAATTATATTGACAGTGTTTATCTTTTGAATCTGTACATATTCCTTAGGGCAGCGATGTCACTGTATGCTGAAGAGGCTACTCCTGTTGAAATATTACTGTCAACTTCCAAGAGTAGCTTCTGTTCTGTTTTGTTGGCCTAATCATAGCAAAAGCCCCATTCCGTTTGACTTATTCATGAAAGACATTAGAAGAGATGACATGTATCTCCAATCAGAAAGGGGTGTTATGTGTACTTCAATCTATATTTCATGAGTATGTGCTGTATTTGATATCATTTTGCTTAAGCATAGGATTTTATGCATTATGTTTGCTCTTACCCTCACTATTTTTATCGATTAATGTTGTATTAAATCAAATAATATCACAATGGATAGCATATGTAAGCTTTTAACAACATGAAAAGCAACATGGGAAGCAAATGCAGCCTGAATTCAATCACAGGATCAAAAATAAATCTATTTTGATTTGATTTAGTACTAGTAGATAAACAAAAGTGTTTGTCCTCTTTTATACAATACAATATAGGTAATTGTGTACTCCATGTTATAGTATGGATATCAAAATCAAATCATCTGACTACAGCCATAGAAGCTAAACAGGCAACAGGGACAGCCAATCTTGTCTTCTAGGTAAGAATGGTTTAATGAAGATCTTCCTGTTGTCCTCCATCAGTGGAAGCCAAGCCTCCAGTGCTTGGCCGTGACCCTGTCCTGAGGGAGTTTGCCCCACTGACCAGTGTAATGGACCTGATACCACACAAGGCACAGAGGGGTCTGAAGACTGAAGCCATCCGGCTGACCTGTTTTGATGCCACCAGAGAACTGCTTGGTTTTGGGTCCAATATTGGCCTTGTGTTCCTGTATGAGAGGAAACACAAACAGATGCAGAGGCTGAACTGTGAGGTCAGTGCTGTCATCAGTTAAACGTGACTCTCTTTTTACTGTTTTTAATTGTTGTCCTTGTCAATATTACAAAAATGGCATTTTCAAAATATAATGATAGATTGAACTGTATACACTAAATGTCATACCATATTATCTTTTATTTCAACTTTGAAGTAGAAACATAAGCAAAAGCAAATAGTTGGTTAGTCATCTTTAAAGAAAGACTGTCAAGAAGATTCCAAAATAGCCTGTTTGAACAGATCCTGGAACTTAATGGACTACCACCTCTTAACCGTCAAACTATATTAACTGTTCCTCTGTTTATCTAACTTAATTACAGCTTTGAGATATGTGTATTACCAGGGGACAAACATTACCATAGCCATAGCCACTTCTACTTAAGTTACCATAAATTGTATTAGCACTGTGTTTATTACCCTGTCACCCTTACCATTATTTGTAGATGCTTCTCCTCTTATATGGTAGTAAGAATGTGCTCTTGCCATACCCATGCCTAACCCTTCTCCTGTGAAATTATCTCTGAGTGACATCAGTGTTTCCCATGTATCCTGACCCCCCTCCCACCCTTGCTGTGGGTGCCTATCTTGGTGGTGTAGCACATGTGAGATGTGAGCCACATTTGCTACGGCCACCAAGATCTGTGCCAGCAGTATACCTCTTCTTTCTTCCTTCACATATCTGTTCCTCCTTATACTGTTTCCTTTAATGTAAAAGTACTACATTTTTTAGATGATAAAATGAACAACAAAATACAATTATATATTTCATGAACGTGCTTAGTATTTCAAAAAGCTTGGTTTAGCCAAGCTAATAACAGAGACTCCACTTATTCTTTCCTCTGTTTCATGTGATATTGTGATATTGTCTTATACTATTGGCAGAAATATCAGTGGGAAATATAAAACTGCCTATGACAGTTTATGTTACTAAGGATTTTATTGCTATATGCCAGCAAAAGAAATGCAAATGTAGCTACTCTCTTTGTTGATACAACTTTATTATTACAAGGCAACTATGGTGCCAGACAGGATTGGTCTGTACACTACTACTAGTACACTATTAGAAATTGAGCCAATTCAGTGACATCCAATATATATGATATCTTACCTACTCTCAATCAATATAGCTGTACATTGAATCGTGTGATAAATATTTCATAGTGCTTTGATCTTCTTTTGGGTCATGCAATGAAATTCAGCACATATGTCCAGAATGATCCTTATCAACTTCATTCTTCAACTACATGGACTTGCACAGTTGTTCCTACAGTTATTTATCAGTTCATTATCAAGCATTTCATCTTCTTTTGGCATGTTGATCAGGGTGATTATTTTGGTGATGAACAACTTCCATACTGACAACAATAATGCTTGCTTATCTGACTTCTTCTGTTTCAACTGCTTCCTTGCTGTAGAGGAAAGGAAAGGTAAATTGTCCTGTCAGAATTTTGCCCTCATTTATATTTATTTTATGTTTTCATATGTGTACCCCTCAGATTTACAAAAAAAGAAAGATTGGTACATGTAATAGCACTTCTTGTCATCTGCACTGCAAATGCAATCATCACTAGTGTCATTCCCTTTTGGAAATATGTTACCCAAATAACTATGGTTGTTTTTTGTTGTTGTCTTTTTCATCATGTGGTCCCATGTGTATAGTCATCTTTTCCCCAGCATTGTCTGCTGACCAAGGCTAGGCAGGTGATGTGTGCGTGACTTCATCCCATTACTCTCCCCTCCCCAGTTGAAGAACGACCCCATCAGCTCGGTGAGACTGCTGTCCTGCCTGGATGACATGGTGGCAGTAGGAACAGAGTCGGGGCTGGTGGTGGTCTTCCAGCTCGGTTCAAATGTTCCTGGTCACAGCAAAAAGGTTGGATGATTTTCAGATAAAGCCACATCATCCTTGTTGAAAGTAAAACTGTACAGTGTAGAATTTGTACTTGCTTCTATGTATCCCAGTATAGTTTAAAAAGTCACCAGAGAAAGTTGCTTAAATCCAGTGCTTGAAATTGAATCAAAGTCAGAAATGTTCTCAGCATTAACTACAGAATGGTATTCTCCCCCCAGCACCAGAAGTTTACCATAGAGGACCAGCATGAGGCAGCTGTTGTGTGTACAGAATGGAGCGCTAACGGTATGAAGCTGTTCAGTGGGGACAAGGCAGGCAAGGTGGTCTTCACTGCTGTGGACTTTTATGAGGTCAGCAGATTACCGGTTCAGAAAGGAGAAGTCAGCACTGTCATTGTACAAAAAGTAGCAAGTAGCTAGAGTTTGGTGACCTCTTTGGTGACCTCATTCCTCCCTGAAATAGATTTAATGCAAATGACTTACACATTTACATAATTTATGCGTGGTGATGTTAACCATCAAGTAACTGACACATGTCACATGTGTTAAGTACTTATTATTAAGCAGTTTTGCCATTTTGTATCAATCATGTAAATTAATTACTCATTTGTATGTCATTTGTGTACGTGGTAATTGTTAATGTTCCACCTGCTATGAATTACATGTGTCCAGTTATGGAGTTATAGAATTGTATAAGCAATGCACACAAATGCTACTGAAAATGTAACCACCATGCATATTCCATGGCAATAATAGAATGCAGTTTCCAGTGGGTATTTTTCAGAACTTGATTTCATGTTTCTTCTTATATCAGCCCGGGGTAATGAACAATGCTAAAACTTACCAATTGAACGGAAAACTTACCTATAGAATGAAATGACAATCTTAATACATGTGAGTGTGTGTCTGTATGTAAAAAGAAAACATGAATAATGGCTATTGCTGCTTATCTATTATTGACAGGTTTGAATTTGATCAGTATCCTATTAGACAAACTGCAGAACTCCCTACAAAAGCTAGGTGGCACTTGAGGATGATGCCTTGTCAGGAATGGTTGCCTGTTATGTTCTGTATGATTCTACTGAATATGTATGTTGTTGTCCTGTCCACCAGGGTGTGTGCAGACCCACAGTGTTGATTACTGAACCTTCCCCAGTAGTACAGCTGCACTACCTCCACAAAACCCTGCTGGTGTCCACACACCAGAGAACACTACTGTGCTACACCGACCAGGACTGTAAAATCCAGCAAGTTGGACAAAAGCCCAGGAAAAGGTAATGTGTTCCACACATGTTATTTTATAAACCTGAGTAGTAGATTATGACAAAAAGTGCAGTAGTAGACCGACAAAAAGTGACCGCAATGGCCAGGTGGTCGCTATGCAAAGGTGGCCGCTAATACAGGTTTGACTGTAGTCATTGTATGGCTTCTTTCATATGTGAAGTTTTGTATAGCTTCTTTCCTATGTGAAGTTTTCTCTCAGTTTTCTGAGTTTTCTTTCAAGCCAGTCAGATATACACCTTTCTCACGCGGCGGCCATGATAGATCTAAAACGAGTTCAATGTGGCAAACAAAAGGCTGTCCATCATAATCAGCAGTTCGACCAATGGTAGCCTGCCAATTAGGAAATCGACCAATAAGTGAATGGCTGCAAATTTGTTAAAAATTTGCATTATTATGTTTTTATTTTGCATCTCTTAAGGGACTATGGGGTCAGTCTACACTGCTCTAAATTGCTACATCTTTAGGTGCATAACACTTCTTGTAATATTTATTATTCCATCTTATATCATGAAAATTTGTGTGGTTTGGGGGAAAACTAAATGGGACCTGATTTTAGAAATAAGTTTTGTCTGTTTGCCTCATTGACCTCTTCTTCGATCTATCATGGCCGCCGCGTGAGAAAGGTGTATACTCCTCTCATGTGCCCTTCTATATTGTCCTACAGTGTCGGCCCCTTTGGAGCATGTTTTGTCCCCGGCATGTGCAATCCTAGAGATGTAACACTGTACGGTGCTCGGCCTGGACTGCGCCTGTGGAGGGCCAACATCTACGGCGTGGTGGCCTCCACCCACGTGTTTAAAGAACTCATGAACGCCACCCACCCCAGAATAAAGCTTCTGGATAACAGTAGGACAGGGAAACCCCCTTCAGACCAGCAGTTTGGACTCCTGTACGTGATCAATGACCAGCAGCTGGTGTCCTGGCACAACGGTGGGCTGCTGGTGGTGGATCCTGTGGAAAACCTGATTGTTGGAAGCTGCTACTTCAGAAAACCAGTGTTGAACATTGCCTGCACAGAGGAGGAGATTTTTGTGCTGACGGAGGACAGGGAGGCCATCAGGATAGCCATGAAGCCAGAGACTGCCAGACTAGGTAATGTCCAGACATGAGACCATTGATTGCTCAAGATGCCACGTAAAATGAATGCCATTCTTCTCAAATTGGCAGGGACCATCACAACTGTTCAGAGTTATGAATGAAAGAAAGGAGTAAGTTCCGAGTAACTATACTTTTTGTAGTTTGGGCATAAAAATGTACCATTGAAGGGCTGTTTTTGTTCTAGTAATAAATGTGTCAAACCTGTTGTTTTGTACCTTTTGAAAAGTGTTTTCAAGGGACCTGAAATGTTATTTACTCCTATTAAAAACTACAAGTACCATTGGAAGTGAAACATAAGGAGCAAAATTGTTTTCTTCTTTTTCAGATCCAAGGTCAGAATAATGAATGGCATGATAATGGTGCACAGTTGGTACACATTTCTACAGCCATATTGGTAAAATGTGATCCTAACACTACCCTTTATGTTACAGATTACTCCAAGTTGCCAACTAAGAGCAAACAGCCATACAACACCAGAACAGGCCACGTTGACCGACCGCACACACCCACACAGCTCTTTAACACAGCTTCTAAGACGGTAGGTGTGTTCTTCCACTCTTCCTTGTTGACCAAGAAGAAGAGCACCAGTACTGAGAACCTGTCTGACAATGCTGGCAGAGAGGAAAAGAAGCTAGTGAGATCTGGTTCTCCCCTCACCCACCTCATCAAGTCACCTAAGAGTCTGTTCAGGAGGAGAAGTGAAGGGCAGCAGCCTGGGCAGGACGTTGTTGAGGGGGAACAGGACATTCCTGCCGTCCTCTCTCCTGCTATCCAGGCACACATCAGCAGTGAGCCCACCGACAGTCCACCTTCTGTCCTTGTACATAGACCTAAAGCAGTCCTTGCAGAAATATCTGACCAGGTCACAGAAGACGACTCAGAAGGGAAGGACTCTAAGGGCCATTCTGTACAGTTTGCCAGGGAGGCAGAGGTGCTGACTCCCGATTCCAGATGTCGGTCGTTACTGGAGTCGGCAGAGCAGCATCTGGCCTCTGCATCGGAGGCAGATGAGTCCAACCTGGACGATGACAATGCAGGTGTTCATGATGACACAGAGTCCCTCACCAAGGATGTGGAGGAGATGGCCAGGATCTCTGCCAGCCTGTCGGAGAAGAATCGCCAGATGAGGACGGACTTCTTGGAGAAGCTAGAGAAGATCAACCAAGAAGGGTGTGATGACATTGTGTTTCAGCCAAAAACAAGAAAGAAGAAGAAGAAGACAAAGCAAGGTTGCTGATTGTTACATGTTACTATATTTGTTGTGTGCAACATATCTTAGTATTGGCTTGAATTTTAGAACAGAAAAGGAATCATCATATTAAACTTAAAAAAGGTATTGTGGAAATTTTTTTTTATGACATCAACAGCAACATTGGAAAATTTGTTTTCCTGACGGTTGTTTTTGGTACATTTGTGGATTATACTGTAGTGGGGCGCAAATCCTAGCCCTTCATACAGATACTTATCATATACTAATTGATGCATATGTCATTAGGCAAGGCTCAGAGAGACCTGGACACCCTGAGTGAGAGCCAGTCTGAGCAGGACCTGTCCACAGTGCATCAGGACAAACCTGGCCTGTACAAGTCCACATACAGCCAGGACAGCAACTCTCCTCCGGGCAGCCCTACATCAACCAGGTTTACAACCTTTTCTTTTGTTGCTATTCTATTTTCCTATTTGGGTAAAAGTTTGGCTGAAATATTCTGTCCTTTTTCTTTACATCATTTACTTTCATTTTTATATCCTACAACTATGTGTATTTGTGTAATTTTTTCTTTCAATGACTTTTCATGGTTTGGTAAAATGTGGAATACATGTAGAAATGTGATTTAATGCAGATTTGAGAATTGCTGCCACGTTCCTATGCAGGCCCCCTGGTGTACGACGTGAGGACACCCAGAGCTCTGTCTCATCTGCCGCAGAGGCCACTGAGGCTTACTTTGCTTCCAATGAGACCAGCATGACAGATCTGGACAAAGTACTGCATAGCTCCTCCTACTCCATACAGGAGACCAATGAGGCTGCCCCTGCAGAATCATGTGACTCTGAACCGACCAATCAGGCAGCTAATGTGGAGGTACTCGGGGATAAGGAAGAGAAGGAGGAGGAGAAGGAGAAGAGCAGTGAGAGCAGCGAGCAGACAACGGTGCAAGATGCAGTGACATCCCCAGCAGGGGAGGATGATAGTCTGAATGTCTACGTGGGTTCAGACGATTCTGAGGAGCCGTATTTCAGTCATATGGAAAAGGACAACAAATACCCAGACAGTGGCTTACAGGCTGAGATAGCTGATGGAGAGAGCACAGCCGGCAGCACGGACTTCGCCAAGATGCAGAAGGACAGGGCAAACAGCACGGTCAAGGTTATTAGAGAGGCAGGGGTCATGCCACAAAGTGTGATGCCACAGAGTGAGGGAACTGATTTTTCCACTGATGATGTAGATGATGTGGACATATATGGCAGAGGAGTAGCTCGTTCCCCCTCCACCTTCTCCGACCTCAGTTCCAAGAGTAGTGTGACGACTCCCATGTCTGAAGGCTCGAGCTGTCAGGAGAATGACTCAGAACCCCCCACTTTACTCACAGTGCCATCCGGGCAGCCCAAAGTGGCAGACAGCTGGATGCAGTACACTGTCCCAACTCAGATAACCTCGCTATCTGTCTCCGACAGACACATCTGGGTGGTGGATAACAAGGAGAGAATCTACTACAGTCCCATCATGGGGGCCAGCCTGTCCTGGAAGAAGTTGGAACAGCCTGGGAAGCTGATTTCTGTGTCGTCGACGGGAAACATCCTATGGAGAGTGCACGGGAAGAACAATGTTGCATACGCCTGTGCAAAAACCACGCACAAGACGCCGTTTGGCTCCCGGTGGTACGAAGCGGCCACGGACGTACTGTTCATGTGCGTGGACAGTGCTGCTGCCTGGGTCATCAGGAGTAACGGCCTGTTTGTGCAGAAGAACCTGTCCCAGGACAGGCCCTGCAGTAAGATGGAGCGGGTGAGTGCCAGGAAGGACCTGGTGCAGGTGGCTGCCTGTAACCACGTGGTGTGGGTGCTGACCAATGAGGGGAAGGTACTGGTGCGGACAGGCATCACACAGCAGCATCCTGAAGGCTCTGCATGGATAGAGGACAAACAGAGGTGAAGAGAAAGTTAAACATGTTGTCTTCTCATTTTGTCATACACCCACATCTCCTTACACTACTGCAATATAAATACATTGTGCTAAGGTCAGCTTTACATTTCTTCACAAACAGATATTTCTAGACCATCTGTTCATCAGAGCTATTTCTAAATACTGATGTAGATATCACCAAAGGACAGTTTTACAGTATATTGGCTTGACCTGTCATACATGTAGTACTGTACAAGTGGTTATCAATGAGACAACCAAAGTTTACGTATGGAAATTAAGGAAGTATAAGCCATACTGGTACATTGATTTCAAATTTATCTGAACTTCTGTATTAGTACTGTATGTACACATAATGAAACAACCCAGGTTAAAAATGGTTATGTATAGTAAGGAATCAATCAATTGATACTTAAGTAAGTGTTAAAACACTGAAAATCTAATATTACAGCTATATTTCTCTTCTCCAGTGAAACTGATGCGATCTCCATCACCCAGCTAGCCCTGGGAGATAAGAACCTGGCCTGGGCTGTGGACAGCTTGGGACAGATGTGGTTCAGGACTGGTGTTACCATGGAAACACCAATGGGAGATGAGGGGAGGTGGTGGCAGGTCAGTAACCTTTCTAAACAGAGGATTTGCTGTTGCTATGATCAGAAAGTCATCTGTTTCATATATTGCTTTCACCTGAAAGCTATTCTATGGATCATAAAATCACAGAAAATAATCTATATCTAAGTCATTTAGTCTGTAAGTGGATTGAAAGTGAAATCAGAACACTAAAGGGTCCTTTTCTGTACCAAGAACATCCATAACTGTGACTACTAGGTACATTATTTATCTTAACCACTGCCTAGGACACCCTGATATGCTTTTCTTGTTATCTACAAAAATGTACTATGTGACACACACTTAAATGCATGTAGAACATTTCAAGTGTTCAAAATAAATCTGCCTTAAAAGAAGTCTTTAAGTCACCAGTCTTTAGCAAACTACAAGTTGCAAAGCATGCTTTTGCTTTTTGGCATTGAGAGAAGTATGATATGATCGTGTGTGACTACTGATGGTTGCAATATAACCTTGCCCTGCCCAGGTGTCTATGAGTGAGTACCTCATCACTGACCCGTCTATGTTGGAGTCCGTCCTGACACTGGTGGAGACACACAACCCCGTGGTGGACAAGGTGTCGGCCTGGCTGAAGGGCCACACGGCTCACCTGGTGTCGGCCAACTCCTCGGGGGTGTGGGTTGCCAGCGGCAAGAACAACCTCCACGTCTCCAGGGGCAACCTCACAGGTACAGGCCCACCCACCTAGGGTACAGTAGAACAGTCCATAGGTCACAGGCTGGACATAGACATATCATTCTGGAAAAGAAAGCTGTAAGTCAGAAGCGTGTGATGGAAAGAAGTGGAAAAGTGGAGAACTAAGATGGAGTGTAATGCTTACTAACTTGTCATCAAACTTGCAACGTTGTACCGTTTCTTTCATGAACAACTGCAAACATGACGTGTCTGTAGAAAGTTTTTAGCTATTGCTCATCATATCAAATATATCAGAAGTTACATCCTACCTTTAGATGCAGTCATGATCATTAAAGGAAAAGTTTGCACAGCTTTTAAAGAGCATTTACTGATGAGATCTATTAAGAATGATACATTTGTTTTCATGTGTAAAATCTGTTGTGACTGTGTTGCTGAAGGCACCATGTGGCGGGCGGCCCCACCTGTAGGCCTGCCCCAGTCAACCTGCTGGACTGTGGTGGCTGCTGGGGCCGGGGCTGCACCTATAGGTGAGATAACCCTAACCTTAACTTACAAGTTACAGGCAGATACAATATTAGATACAGTCAAACCTGTAATAGCGGCCACTCAAGCGCCTGGAGAAATATGGCCACTGTAGACAGGTGGCCACTATATAGGAAATGTTGATCAATTGACCATGAGCAAGCTACACATGATTTCAGTTCCCACTAATCTTTCTCACCAAGTAACATTGTCTCGATCGGTTAATTTACCGACAAAGACTTGCACTTTAATGCTCAAGGCATGCATACCTTCTGCTAACGCCAAAATGACCCTGTCAGGAACTCCAAATCCTTGCAAACTACAATTTCAAAATTAGTCCAGGGTGACATAAGGCTGCAGTATGGTTGCAATAGGCAGTGTTTCTGTATCAACGGGACTGGAAATCGTGTGGCCGTGGCCGCGTTCGACAGGTGACCGCTTCGCCTATTTCTTAATCACAAAAAGTGGCCACTATGGCCAGGTGGCTGCTATGC
The DNA here is from genome assembly GCF_000003815.2 of Branchiostoma floridae. Lineage (NCBI taxonomy): Eukaryota > Metazoa > Chordata > Leptocardii > Amphioxiformes > Branchiostomatidae > Branchiostoma > Branchiostoma floridae. The sequence goes on along the minus strand of NC_049979.1, from coordinate 13,077,177 downwards.
AAAGGTGGCCGCTAATACAGGTTTGACTGTACATGTAGGTACTAGTATACTGGTGTTATATTTCAGGATAAAAAGTTATTTAAGAAGATGGTAGTATTATAAAAATTAAAGCTACAAAAACTTAAATGTTCTCACCTTAAAAAAGGATAAGGGAAATGTATTCTAACCTCTCTAATGTGTGCAATCTTCAATAGCACTGTTAAAAAAACACATAGCTAATGGAACAAGGAAGTTGAAATTGGAAGTTAAAGTGTTTTAGAGTGGCATAAATGTGGAATAAGTGCTATTCATAGTCTTCCAACCAGATGTCAAATTGTAAACTACAGTGAAATCCTCTGTTGTTACAAAGTACAGTAATATGACTCTGTGTTGCCTCCTATATACAGTAATATTGTATCTCCCTCGCCAGGTCTCCTGTGGGCCCTACAGAGGAACGGGGAGGTGTTCTGCTTCCCGCCGGACAGTCGAAAGCCCACCATGATCCGCCCCCCTCCCGACGTCTACCTGCAGTACATGAGCTCCAGCAAGGAGGCAGTGTGGGCTCTCAGTAACTCAGGGATCCTGTACATCAGGGATGCCATCAGCATGCACTGTCCACAGGGGGCTCGCTGGGCTGACCTGGACCTCAGTCAGCTGGGTGAGGCAGGCTTTCAACAGTAGCAACTAGTCAGGGTCAATAGTGTTACTTGCTAGGAACTGTATATCATGTTTACCAAGATGTCCTCTTAGGGCTTTCATGCCATACCTTATGTAAAATTCCTGAGTGACAAGGTATTCTGCTTATTTCTTTCTTGATTTAATAATACAGCCTGTGGGATGATGATCATGACATATTGCTAGCTTACATTTTGTAACTGTAGTCTTCCTTTCCTTCCCAGGAGATGTCCAGATTGGGTATGTGAGCTGTGGTACAGAGTGTGTCTGGGTCTGTGACACACAGGGAAACATCTACTTCAGACTGGGCGCCAAGCCTCCCTCCACTACCTGCCTTAACCCGGCATGGATCCCTATTGAAGGCAAGCCACAGGTCAGTGCCTCTTCTCCATGCAGAAAACTGCACTGCTATGTATTTATGTGGTTTATGTTTTAGCAGCAGTGTTGGCTGAAAACAAAGTAATACAGCAGGTTCTCCCATATTTAGAAATTGTGTGTGTGTGTGTGTTTGTGATAATGCTCCATACACTGTAATTACAGGTAGTTTTCAACACTACAATGTAGATGTCAACCCTGAAATGTTTTTGTTTTTTTAACTAATTACAACCCCAGTCTCTTCATTGTACAATACTTTGCTGTTGCAGTTGGACAGACCTTTCCCCACCTTTACACTTGTGTCAGAGAAGGTGAGAAATCTTGGCAGGCAGGTGGTGGGGTGGTGTCACTGGTGGAGGGTCTTACCGAGTTGGAGCAAAATTTTAACTCTCAGCATTTAGTTCAAGCTTACTTTGGATACATATTTCATGCCATTTTGCATTGAGGGCAGTTATGACCAACATGTTTCTACATCAATTTGTATTCCTAAGATGACCTTTGCCTCCTCCCTGCCTTGAACATTGTAACCAGCCCAAAGTTGTTGTTTTTTACAAAAGATACAGCCCATGTAGAAGAAAATGGAGCTTTGGCATCTAAATGTTTAGTTCTAGCTAGTGTGGCTGAAGGGTTTAAATGCTTACAGCAGTGGAATAGCCTCATTCCTTCAGAGAAATGCTGTTTCATCTTGATGCTTCTCTGATTCCCCCCGATATTTCCTCAGATCTGAAATCCCAGGATCAAATTGTTGAGAGATGGACTTCTTACTTTTCAGTAAAAGTTTGGACCAGATGTGTATGACACGTACGCCTCACCTTTCATCTATCTGCAGGGTCTGGGGACATACTTCACCCAGGTGGAGTGTGGTCCTTCTGACTGGCTGGTGTGGGCAGTGGACAACAGGAAGAATGTGTACGTCAGAAAGGATGTTACCAGTCAGCTGCCCATCGGCACCTCCTGGGAGCTTGTACCTGGTATGTTGTTTGTACAGAAATCATGCAGTTTAAACTCATCTTATTACTGGAGCCATCAATAGTTTCTCACATGATTGTTAGTTCCCAAAGTTTAGGGAAAGGATCATCACCAGCTGATGAAATTTTTCCACTTCACTCAAATCTGTAAGGTATGTATTCATTTGATCAATGATGTATTAGATAATACTTACACTTGTGGTTATGTTACTTACCACACATACAAGCTTCTGTGATGACGAAAGTTCCTTCACTTGTTGTCCACCCCACCCCTTCCAGGCACCCCAGCCCAGCAGCTGTGCATCAGTAACACTGCGGTGTGGGCGCTCTGTCCAAACGGTGACATCGCCTGCAGGTACGGCATCAGCCAGAACAATCCCATGGGAGACTACTGGAAAAAAGTGCCAGGCAACTTTGACTTCATTTCTGGTGGGTAACCAAATGCAGTCTTGATATGTTTCAGAAGGTTAAATATCTAGACATTCAATCTCTTCAATCTCAAATGCAAAGTTTTGAGTGACGTCCATCAGTCTTCTTCATCATCACTACTAGAATTGCGGAAGAAGAGAGATGGATGTCACTGGAAACGTCTGGAAATAAATCTCCAATTTTTATCCAGTTGTAGAGAAGCATTGCCTTTTTAAATATAAACATGCATGTCAATGTTTAAGTCAGAAACTTCGGTTGTTACTGTTGTAGATAAGATTATATGATTAAAAGCGAAAGGATTGATGCTGTGTGGGGCATAGATTAGCTTTTTGAATGTTGATTCTATTCATTTTATGTTTTTTTAATGGGTGGAAACATTGTGTTGTTAACAAACATGGATTGTAATGGCTGAGATATGCTTTATGATGAAGGATTTTTATCAGGTAGCTGACGGATGTATTTAGTGTACCAATCCATCATGCCCCACTGTTGTGCAGTCACTCCAGATGATGAGCTGTGGGCCATCAACAAGGACGGCCACATCTACCAGCGCTTCATCAAGGCTGTGCTGAGACAGCAGGAGGCACCGCAGGGGGCACAGGCAGGAACTGCTGACGACATCACTGATGACTGGGAGATGTTGTGACCGCAGACTACCGCACAAAAATATACAAGCCCATGGTCCATATTAACTAAGGAAACTGTTGTGTCCGTTAAAGCTGCTATTACCTTAAAAAGTATTTTAGTGTTATGAGTTGGATGGAAAGTTGGAAATAGTGCAATCAAGGTAAGCAAGAGACAAGAAAGAACAAATAGATTGCGCTACAATTTTTAAGGTATTTTATTTTACTAGACATATCTTGTTTACTGATGCAGAATCTTGTTGCAGGAAAGGAGGAGGATAGTTTTGGAATGATGAGTTCATGAATGAGCTCTTCATTTACAGTATTATATTCATTAATGTCAGTCAACTGTGTAAATAGTCAAAAAGTGTTGGGTAACTAAAGCAAACTTTCTGCGTACTCTCTATCCCCAAGATGTATTGAAGAATGATTAGCACAATCTGAAAACATATGCAAGTAGGGCATCCATGCAGCTGTAATTATAAATCATGATGTGAGCTCATGCTTTGTGCAATATATATGTATGTTATGTAGGTGTCTACTAAATGTGCTGCAGTACATGTAGGTAGTTAAGCACTACAATGCTATGTATATAACAGTTTGGCAAGCTTGCATGTAGTGTGAAATATTACTGGGTCTACAAAACTTGTGATGGTTAGTAGGGAAAATGTTGCATTTTGTGCTTTAGGGATGTAAATTCTCAAATTATTGCTTTGCAGTATCTTGCCAATATTGTCTTGACCAGTTTAAGAGTCCTTGGTGCTCTTAATTACAGATGTGTTTGAACTATTTGAGTATTGTTTGCCAACTTCTCATTCATGAAGCACACTTTTCCTTCATGCAAGGAATTTTAAGCAGCTTTGTGCTGAATATGTTTTCTAAGATTTTACCTCATGTTTATGGATTCCAGCCATTGCAGTTGTGAGTCTACATGACGAACAAGTATATTTTCTTCACAGCAATGGAATGGTGTGATAGTAAGAGTATCCGCAAAGCAAAGCTGAGAGATACCTCTTTAAATGTATATGGAAACATTGATAAAGATCATTTTAGAGGGTTAGAATTTAACAGTAGATTCATTCCAATCATTTGTACATGATTATGTTCCTTTATTAGCAATCATGACAGTGAAATTACAGATAACAAGTTACATGTATGTACACACATTAGTTATCTTTTTCAAGCTTACTGATCTTAGAACTACCATTAGACTGCTCCAATAATGTACAAGTGGAAGTTACAGAGAGCTACAGCGCACCATTAACGGGGAGGAAAGCAACATGTGTAAGTAGTGTCTCCATGTTTCTTGACTGAAATCTATGAATATATGCCATATAAGTAGGTATTACCACCCATCCAGCTGCTACATGTTGACATTATTTCTCCCACGCAATGGTCTATGTCCATATCAACCCCATTACTTCAGTGCACACTTGAACACCATGTGTAATTGTACACCATGTTTAATTGTACATCATGTTATGTGTTGTCAATAATTTATCTGCAAAAGAGTCTAGCAGCAAAATCATTTAGCCATCAGCTGATCTTTACAGTGCTGAAGAGACACATAGTCTATGTTTTTCTTGTTATTATTTATTCTGTTCAGTGTTCCAGGCAGAGACATGATTCTGAGGTTAATGTTATCCCCTTAACTAAAGTCTTTAAAAAAACTTTTTCTTAAAGATCTTAATATTTGCCTACAGGGTACAGGTAGGGATGTGCATTGGTCTCCTCTGATGATCACATTAATTTCTCCTGCACCAGTATGTTTCAAACTGCCCAACAACATCTCACATGTACATTGTACATGTACGTACCTGCGCCACATTCACCTCGCAGAAACGCTTTGGTAGATCAGTCCTCCCCCAGTATTTACCAGCCACTTCAGACACAGATGTTTGTTGTGACGTGACCTTTTTTGGAGTGAGGTGGCATTTGAATTTGCTCCTTCCTCTCCGTCTTTATTAGAGTTGACAGAACACTCAAAGGGGTAGTGCATACGTGTGGTGTTATATAAGTCCGGCATAAAACAACTAGACAAAACAATATTGCTTTCAAACAAAGCGTAAGAAGTAAAAAAAAAAATTTTCAAACAAATAAGACAATTTGTACAAAAAGGTCCGAGTTGCATCATCTCATCAAAAGTGGGAAACAGTAGTCATCAGAACGTGTTTTCATCTGTATTCATCATACGTTCCCCGGGTTCATAACACGTGAATACAACTAGGGGTAAGTTGTCTTATACAGTTCGGTGATCCCGTATTACAAAGTGTTATAGTTGTTGGGGCAATGCTTGATATGCTCTGCGTATGGAATGTAACCGACATTTACTGAAATCTTTTTTCAAGAATTTGACATTTTTTTGTTTTTTCTTGTTCATTTAACGCTAGTTCACCTTTATCCGCAGGGTAGCCTATATCCGTTGTGTTGCGAAACAGGGTATCCTGGGATATCAAGTCGATATGGACGGTAGTTTCAAATTGTGATATCTTCAAAATATTGCAGTTTAAAACCACCATCTGTCGACTTAATAACCCTAAATACATTGTTCTTAAAAAGAACGGATAAAGGTGAACTAACGTTATATTTTAGCCTTTCCCTCATGATGAAAAACGGAGGTATCTTGTTATGCAACAAAGAATGTTGTCTAGATTTTTGATACGTCTGTTAGTGTTACCAACCTTTGTTCATCTATTTCTTTAACCGTACATCTCATGATGTTACAAAGTTATTCGGCCTGTCTGACTAGAAACGCAGTTTCATTGCACATATCTATTCGCAATAATCTAATCATGTTGATATTCTGGTGAGGGAACAATTAATCAACGTGTGTCATTTCCACTAAACTCAATTGCATTATTCGGGACTAGAAAATCAGTTTGACTTAAGATACGTTCAAAGCCGTCCATACGAAATAATCACACACTATTAAAGATAAATGCGCGACTCAGGATGTGTGTAATAGAAGTGCTCTTCTGAGGCTTTCGCTGCTTACAGCCCCTTCGCACAAGAATAGGAATGAGCCGGACCGGCATTCCGTGTGAATAAAATTCTTTGTATATTCCTGGAAATCCGTGGTGTGTTCCAGAAATTTTTACTGCGTTCCAGATATTTGTGTCTACTATTGTAGCCGTCATTTTTGTCATACTCAAAACTCTCGACGTTCATTTGAGGCGGAGAAATATCGAACAGAATTCAAAGTATTAAGTATTCTAATTTCTAACTGCAGTACGACTTCATTCTTAGGCAGCCCGACATTATTCGAAACATTCTGATCTCATTCGATGGGGAGAGCCACAAGAATGAACACAAATATCTGGAATGCAGTGAGGATTTTTAGAATGTACTACGAATACCCAGGAATACACTAATCTCCAAGCGGATTCGCCGTGGCAGTATCAAAGCTGGCCGGGAGTGTAGCCTACCTAGGCGGCTGGCCTCCTCTAGCCGGCTATACTCCTTGGTCAGCCTTGATACTATCTTATGCCCCCGGGAATCTGCTTGGAGATTAGGAATATACAAGAACTTTCATTCAGACGGCTTTCCGGCTCATTCCGCCTCTCGCGTGGCACAAATTTGACAAATTTACAAATTCTTCGTTCCGGCTGGTTCTAAATTATTCCTGTTGATTTGGTTTCAGTGTGAAAGCCCTATAAGTTGTGAAAACGTAGCCAAATCACTGGAGACAATCTACATACAGGTGGTATCTCACTGCACTTGGGGTACCAGTGTGGCACTGCGGGGTTCGTTCACTGTTGTTATTTTTGTGTTGTTTTGTAATTCAAATATTGCGTAATACGTAAATGTATGACTTAGAACACAACAAAAAACACAAACGTAAGAAAATGTGTTCTTTATCTCTGAAATTCGTTGAGTGATCTTGCGAATTCCGCAGTGCCGCACCATACCCCAAGTGCAGTTAGATACCACCTGACGTGAGCTCTCCCCGCGGACAGATGAAAGTGTATGGAAAGCTCGTCCGTACTTAACATAGGAGAGGTAGATATTGATTTAACTTGCTCCCTTCATCCCCTCTGAGGATCCTCGCCCTAACTTGGCCCGTCATCAAATTTAATGTCCCTCATGTGCAATCAATCTCGCGTCTAAAACGGACAGGTTGCATATGTAAAGTGTAAACCCAGATATCGCCCACGAATCCCCACAAGGCTCGCAGTTAGTTCACAGCAAGTTAATTTTGAACTGCTGACTCACAGCTAGTTTCCAACCTACCCACGACTCACCCCAAGACCATCTCTGCTGTCAGGCTTCCCGGCATGCAAAATGAAAATTACCAGAACGTGGGCGAATCACCCCCGAACTTCACACGACCGACATTCAACCAAAAACAAAGAAGAACGATAAATGCCGTATTGGCGCTATCTATGATCAAAATTTGATATCTTGGTGATGTTAACAGCATAGAAAACTGGATTATTTTGATTGAAAACAAAAATAGCCTCTCTTTGTGAAAATCTCTTAATATGTCCATTTCAAGTCGTGAGACGATTAGCAATCGGTTGGGAATCAGTCAGGAGAGATTCGGCAGTCTACGGCTGGTGGTCGGGATGGTTGGGAGTAGGTTAGATAGCATTCGGGGCTAGGTTAGGACATGGTTAGGAGATGGTTAGGAGATGCATATTCGGCTTAAGTTCGGCACCAAAGATAGGCGTGGCCTAAAACTGGTCAGACTGCTCCCGAACTACTGCCGACCTGAGTCGGCTAAGGGTCGGCTGGTGTTCGGGAGTTAAACTCGGCTATGTGTAACCTAGGCTGTTATAACGCAAAAATTACAACGGTTTAAATATCATAGACATTATAATTATATCTTTCACTTGGCTTCCTCGTGTACGACGTGCTGAACCTTAATGCCTATAAACGTCAGTGAAAACTCATTTGAAATTTAAAAAGCTTTATGGGGAATACATTTTTCGTACATTGGTTACCATGACTGTGTAACGTTAGTCGGTGTAGAAAAGTAACAATAATTAGCTAAATTGCTTAAATATACTTTGAAACACTAATGCCAGGCTAAAGTGGACCGGACCATACATTGCTTAAGATACTGTCATGGTAGCTGTGTCATTTCACAACAGCGGACGGTAGGGGGCGTAACGGAACCATATAATTCCGAACTACGCCGGCGGCCACTGATGATAAAGCCTACCGTTATCACACAGTAAGCCTCGATCGGTTGTATATAAACAGCACTAGTGTTTTGTAAAATTGCATTTTAGGACGAACCGTAGAAACCTCGACAGTTGAAACGGTCCACGGCATGAATGAATCGCACGTGGAACAGCAGGAACCTAAAAGAACGCCGCAGTGAACCAAGGCATGAGCCTTCCGAGTAGTCAGATTTAGTTGGTGAGGTAGGGCAGTGTGACAGGCTTGACGATGTGTCGAACCTGATTGGAGTCATCTTCACGTGATCTCAAGAACGCATGACCTGTGGCCTTCTTGGCACAATTGTACAACTACGTTGAGAGCGTGTCAGGTCGCTTAGGCCACAGGTGAAGGATCTGGCTCAGGGTGAAGACAGTCAAACCACGAGTGAAGGCTCTGTCGATGTGTCGGACGTGATGAAGTGATCCTCTTTCCGTACATCTTGACGCTCAGTTGAGGATTATTTTTTGCTGTGTGTTATTACACTTACAGGTTCCTACCGGTCCACGGCACAAGGTCGAGTGTTCTCTTTCTGGACGAGATTGTTGGACGGAGTGCTCGCGTGGCGGGCGGAAAATTCTTTCATCAAGCGGTGTGGTTCGGCCGCCTGCGCGCACACTCCTCGGCATGGGAGCGAACATGGGATGTTCAAACAGCAAGAAGATGTCGCACGAGTCGGAGTCAGCCAACAGCGGCGACAGCACACCGCCCAAATCCTCCACACCGTCGGCGTTGGACGAAAGGTTGCCACTTACTCAGAAGCAGAAATTCTTGCTGTTGAAGTCGTGGAAAGGAGTGGCCAGACAAATCTCACAGTGCGGCAAAACCATGCTGATAAGGTAAGTACGCAAACATTATTGAGCTATGTTCGCACATGCAATGACAATATAAGAGCTTTGTAATATTTCGGAAATATACTCAAAGCAAAGCCGCTGGATCGATGGATCGGATGACGGGTTTTACAAACACAAAATGTGCTTCCTCATCCTGGCGTCCAGCTACAATAGGTACATCTGGCACTATCGGTCTTTCCGGTTGTCATACTACCACATGTACAACATTCCTCTTCTCTAGCTGAGTCAGTCAGAAATTCAAGTAAGTTTACCTTCAGATAACGCATACGCCTTCAGAATACTAGTAGGGGAAATTTCCAAACATCGCAGTGACACGGCCACTAGACAATAAAAACACAGATTATCTCATATTTGAATTAAACTGAGTTGAACTGAGTATTTGTGCCATTCTACGTCATACTGGGCAGATTAGCTCTATTTTCATCTGCGGAAAGAATGATAACTCCATGTTTCAATTGGAATTTAGGTACAAGGTTGAAAAGTCTTCGTGACCTAAGATTGACAAAAACACACCTATTAAATGTAATCGTACTTTAATCTGGAAAATAAACGAAGATACCACTTTAGGAACGGGGGTGAAATAGTGCATGTACTTTATTGTTCATCAGTAAATCAGTCGTTTATTGCCTGAATACGATGTACTATGGAAACGTAGTGTGCAGTGCGGAATGGAATGATGGATACCGCTCGGGAGTGGTAAGGTATGGTAAGTGGGTTGTCCCGAAAACATCCGTGATAATCCTTGGGAAAATATATGTCAAGAATTCATGATCATCAACAACTCAGGAGCGCCCCGGTCATACCGTGTAGGCGGCACTGGGGTTATCAGAACTTACAGGCGTGTAGTCGCGTGTGTATTTGTTCTATCATACAGGAGAAAGACTTATCACTCTCTCTCTCTAATGGTGTAAACTAAATGCAGCAGGGAGAGCTGTAGCTATTAGCGCAATCACACGTTATTTTTGTACGGCCAACCAAAGGTCTTACAATGTAAAATCCCCAGATACAGAGAGACGGATAGGTGACCGGCCCATGATTACTCCGTTAAAGGCGGAGAAATTTATAAGTGGTTCACGTGTTTTACCCTGATTGCTGATGTATGGTCCTGCAGTCTTGAATATGGATATGACCACAGTGTAGTATACAAGTCCTCTTCTACTAACATATACATTACGTGTAGCATCTTTTCTATTTATCTAAACAACAGTTTCCTTGAATCAGTTCCTTTGAATCAGGTAATAGACAAGGTATGTACGAGAATATAGAAAACGAATGAGGTATCACGCCTACCAATTCCCTAGGCGACTTAAAATCTGCTCATAAATTACAGAAAATGTATTCCGCACAGCAGCACGCTTGTTTTCTGATGTACCAAAGATTAATTGGTACCGAGGGAATAACATGGTACTTTAAGGGATACATACGTTATTGACTCTGGGATATGTACCATTGACACAAGAATTGTAGGTAGTGTATCTTTAACTGTTTCAAGGGGGACTCGTATTTGGCTTCCCATTAGCAGAAATCACAACACTCAAAACTACATACTGCCTGCCTGCAGGGAGATCAACATCAGGCCAGACGTCAAAGTCGGGTGTGACCTCAACTAGACAAATACCCCGGTTTTCTCAAGGTCAGGGATCGCTTAAAGTGGACATCAGTGCCACATTTTTGCGTGATTTGGCAGCGACATCTACAAGAGTGTGCATTTTCTAGATCCTTGAAGCGTGCCTACCGCAAGGGGATAGTGCGGAACTATCAGGGCTTGTTGGTGCACATCCGGAATGATGAATACCACTTGGTTCAGACTTCACAGAAAAATGCAGAGCTCGCGTGAAAAGTCGAGGGTGTTATGTTCCTCTTATCATCACTGAAAAGCAGAAACATCGCGAAGTATTACAGCTCGGATTTCTCACATGTCCGGTGGCAAACATAAGCTTACAATCTTATAGAACCCCCTGGAAGCAAACCGCGCAATGAGAACCCCAAATTCTTGTACGACGCGACCCTGACCCTCACACTGTTTTAATCACCTTTTAGATTTCTACACTCCACGTAATGCATACAGGGGTGGTGACCCTGACATTATCTTTCCATGTGAGGCAGATATATCTATTCCATCCCCGTTACCATGATGCTGCCCCGGTTAAATGCTGAATCAGGTTAGATGGCGTTTAGCTGCTATAATAATGAGGCCTATGCTGCTATACTGATGAGGTCTACGCTGCTATACTGATGAGGTCTGGGCTGCTATAATAATCAGGTCTACGCTGCTATAATGATGAGGTCTACGCTGCTATAATGAAATTCCCTTTCCTATCGCCATGATGTAACAAGGTGACCCGATTATCTATATGTATAAACATATAGTAGGACCAGAGTGGATCAAACTGAAGCACATGACAGTCTTCAAGCAGCATCCTCACTGAATACATCCTGTTCAAAATAATAGTGTTTTTGCTAGAACGTTATTGCCTAAGTTTTGAAGGTCATATGTGGTACCAAGCACGTCATTGTCTCCAGCTGACTGTGATATTTCTTATCCTCTAGCGTGGCTCCCAGCTACATGTAACGTTACTACTGGATTTATTCATACATTTTAAAGTGTGCCATCATCATCATCATAAATAATGAAGCTTGACCTTTAATAATTCTGGACAAGAGTATGATATAAAGGTAAAAGAAACCCCCATGACCTTTTTGAGACCATAGGGGCGATGGGTTTCTTCTATCCACTGTGTCTAGGGCACGGCATCCCTCTCCTTCCGCTTTCTCTACCTCCGGGAACCGAAGCCGTGTGTGCATTTGTACACCTGGATAGAGTGAGGAAATTCACGGGGTATGTCAGGGGATTTGAATCTAGGACCTTGAATCTGGCTTCTGTGCCCAACACACGATGCCAAATGGAGTGACATAAGATGGATTAATTGACAAGTCAGTAACAAATAGCCTGGAAAATACCTTGTGTCAACAGGTGATTGTTAAGGAAGTGTAGTGCTTTAAATTCCCATCAATCACGTGGTGTCCATAGTTTGTTGTATGTCCCTGATGAGTATTCCCAATCATCAGCGGTGGTTCCGGCACTTTATCATAGCTACTGTCAAGTATGGTCATGACGTGTGTCCTTGGGACTAACCGTCATTGCGTGACAAGAGACAGAATCCTTTTAGTAACGGTTAATATTATAGGCTTCACCATTGTTTCTCCTTGTACCCGGAACTGAACATTAGCAACAACCTTGATGGACGGTTCATGTAATTTGCAAATACTACGAAACGACCAACTGATGGCTCCTGTCCCTGCACACTCTACCCCTGCACTATTGGTGGTCCCTGTCGCTGGGGCTTAACACCACAACACAGTATTACCGGTAGAACCTGCTCTTGCTACTGATTACTATGACCAATCACTACTAGTGGTCCTATCCTTGATACTGAGCACTATATAGTCTATAACCATCACTACTATATACTAGTGGTCCTTTCCAAGGTGCATCACTTTCACTGGTCCCGCCCTTGGTGCTGAACACTATAACCAAACAATACTAGTGCTCCTGCCCTTGGTGCTAAACGCTACAACCATTACTACAGGCGGTTCTGGCCTCTGGTGCTGAACGCCATAACCAATGACTACTAGTGGTTCTGTCCTTGGTGCTGAATACTATAACCATCACTACTGGTGGCCCTGCCTTTGGTGCTGAACTCTATAATCATCAATACGAGTGGTCCTGCCCTTGGTGCTCAACACCATAACCACTGACTACTAGTGGCCCTACTCTTGGTGCTGAACGCTATATAACCAATGACTACTAGTGGTTCTGCCCTTGGTGCTGAACACTATACCCATTACTACAACTGGTCATGCCCTTAGTGCTGAACACTTTGACCCATCACTACAACTGGTCCCGCCCTTAGTGCTGAACACTTTGACCCATCACTACAACTGGTCCTGCCCTTAGTGCTGAACACTTTGACCCATCACTACAACTGGTCCCGCCCTTAGTGCTGAACACTTTGACCCGTCACTACTGCTGGTCCTGCCCTTAGTGCTGAACACTTTGACCCATCACTACAACTGGTCCCGCCCTTAGTGCTGAACACTTTGACCCATCACTTCTGCTGGTCCTGCCCTTAGTGCTGAACACTTTGACCCATCACTACAACTGGTCCCGCCCTTAGTGCTGAACACTTTGACCCATCACTTCTGCTGGTCCTGCCCCTTAGTGCCGAATACTTTGACCCATCGCTACAACTGGTTGCTGCCCGTGGTTCTTAAAACCCTCTCCCAGCACTACTAGCCCTTCCACCGGGATTGGTTAATACTTTTCATCACATGAGTCGGTTCTATGTCAGCACGTAACGAGAATCATATCAGCAAATGAGACCAGATGATACGCTGTCTCCTTCACGTCCGATATGACCGACATTAATCTGACACTTACAAGGCTGATACCCGCCGCTAATACCCCACTGTCAACCGCACAGTCTAATTATTCTAATTATGCTACAACAGTCGGGGAATTGAAGAAGCATTGGGCCCATAATCAATCGCCTATTTGATCTTAAGTTAGTTTCGTGAGCAACAGAAAGGCGTTGTTGACAATATGATATGGCGGTTGAAGCTGACTGCCGGTATTATCTTGTATCTTCAGAGCCGGTGAAAGAGCTTCTCCTGATATCGTTTTCTGATTTAATTAGTGTATTGTGGTATTGAACAGTCTCGTTTTCAGTTAGCTCCAACGTCATGCTAATTCCCTTCACTCCCCACATTGACTACGACTGGAAGCTTTTCTTGAATATTTCATTTACTCACCCTGCTCACATAGAACTGATTATAACCTTATTGAATGCTTTTTAGTCAAGCGGATTGCTTTAAGTCTTTAGTCAATCAGCACCCCCTTGTTGCTGAAATGCCTGCACTGACGTCACGTTACTTTGATCAATCATTAGAGATCAATTCAATCAAATATCAGATGTTTCGTCTGACTGGATACGCCAAATGTCATCAACACCACGCACTAGATAAACCGCCCCTTCCGTCATATTGGCATTACTCCAGAGTCTGCTGCCCTAATTGACGAACTTAATCAATATCATGACAGATTGCCTGAGTTCCAGGAATCAGACGCTGGGGATGCACCTTGCAACGAAGTAGATTTTTATAGACAAGATGTAATTCTTAATGACGTTTATATTGGTATTGACTACGTATACCAACTCGTCAATAATTCGCCCTAACTGGCAGTTTTCATGTACCCTACAGTGGTTGTATAGGGTATGTCACCCCGTAAGGGGGGGGGGGGTATAACGGTAATAACTCCGTCGTGTACGCACGTCGGCCGATGATGATGATGATGACGATGGTTAGATATATTTTTACCTACAATTAATACTAGAAACTAATAAAGCAGTATGCATAAGAGCATTCTGATCAAAGCTAAAAGAATATCTTATGATTCGTGGGCTATGCCTACAACTTTCTCGGCAGTTTAAACGCCGAACATTGATGACTGCCCCAGCGTTCGACACGGACGATGGGCATTGTTTGATATATTGTCTTTCTGGAAGTCTTATTTTTACTGGTTCACACTGCTTTCTTCTGGCGTCTGAGGCCCAATTCTCGGCCATGTCACATGTACGTTGGAAGTTTGTAAAGGGTCGATTGCTCTGACTTATACACCTTTCTCACGCGGCGGCCATGATAGATCTAAAACGAGTTCAATGTGGCAAACAAAAGGCTGTCCATCATAATTAGCAGTTCGACCAATGGTAGCCTGCCAATTAGGAAATCGACCAATAAGTGAATGGCTGCAAATTCGTTAAAAATTTGCATTATTATGTTTTTATTTTGCATCTCTTAAGGGACTATGGGGTCAGTCTAAACTACTCTAAATTGCTACCTTTTTCGGTGCAAAACACTTCTTGTAATATTTATTATTCTATCTTATATCATGAAAATTTGTGTGGTTTGGGGGAAAACTAAATGGGACCTGATTTTAGAAATAAGTTTTGTCTGTTTGCCTCATTGACCTCTTCTTCGATCTATCATGGCCGCCGCGTGAGAATGGTGTATAGCGCAATCATGCTGCAAACGTTTCCGACATAGCTCGGAGGCAGATTAAAAACGCGCGGCATTGCTGGTTTTAGATGCTACTTTGGGATTTCTTCGTAGTTTTAGGATACCATCGTCTAATACGTATAAACTGTAATAAGTTTCCCTCTAAATACAATATGGTTGCCAAGTTTTGCTTCCTCTCATCTTTCGGCTAGCCGCCATCAGCTGGATTACCAGCGAAAAGCAATAATGAACATTAATAACGTTCGCGAGGGTTGAATGTTCTCGACATCATACGTTTGATGAATTGCCACAATTTCTAAAGACAAACTATTCAGGAGCAGCTTGCGGGGCCAACGTCAACACGGTTGCCGCCATGTTTGGAGTGGAAATAGCTCGAGGCTTGGTGATACTGTTGGTGACACGGGTAAGTTTTGCCAGTCTCTGCTTGATCAAACCTGTGTTACAAAATGCAGGTTTGTCACACAAGTTTGTCACTTCAGTGAAAGATCAAGTGTAATCTCCCCGTATCTCCCCACATGCAGGGTTGCGTGGGCGATACCAGACGGGAGACAATAAACTCTAAGGAAATTGTGCATTACTTCCGTCTTGTACAGCTCAGAGACTTGCAGAAAAGATAAAAAAGAAACTATAACGTAATGAGTTTTAAGATAAAAATGAAACTAATTTCCTACTTATCAACTGAACTAAAACCAATTTTCTGCCCTTTTCGACAACTGTGATCATTCAGGACAAAAGAAAAATATGCAGTCAAGTGACAAGAGAGTGAGACTTGAACTATGCAGTGAAATGTTTATGCCCTGTCCATGTACGCTACACCCATAACAAGGACATAAGGGGGATAAGAAAGGATGAAGGCTCCTCAATTTTACGATATTCTCCTATCTTGTCTATATGTAGCACGCGTGCTTTTACTGTTTTTGGTATGTTTCTGGGCGAAAGAAGAAAGGGCGAGATTATTGGCCGTAAATCTTGGAGGAATAGTAAAGATAGTGGCAATGTTTTATCATAGTGCCGACAGGGAACCAACTGAAGTCTCGGTTGGTGTGGAAATCTACGGATTGGTCCAAACTTGTAAAAGTAGGGGTGGGTATCGGTCCAAAGCCGCTTTTTTGTTGGACAGGTTAAAAAAACGGACCTTAAACCGGATTTTGGACCGATTAGAAAATGAAAAGATTGTATCGGCAGGCGTTTACACATTTTGAAGCTTACATGAAACTTGACAGTTTTCAGCGATTTCTAGTGCTTCTTATATAAGTATTTGTGTGTCATATAATGTTGCAATGTCGCTCCTAAGTGGCACCCTGTGTTTTCCTAATACCCCTGTCACATTATCCACGATCTTCGGGCGTATCAATGGAAGATCGGCCACATTTAAGATGGATAGATGGTTGCGCGTATTTTTCACCCGAAAACTGTACCTGTCACATATAAACCATACTTTGTACCTTGTACAATTGTTGTGCAATAAAGTTAGTATCATAAGCGAGGCTCGGGCGATTGCCGTAGAATCATCGTCCGATCGATTTTCGCGGCTTTGTGACAAACATTCTCCATTAACTGCCAACTGTCTATAATATAAGTACAGAGACTGAATTGTAATGGAATTATGGAAATGATACTGCTAACGCTCGGAAGGATGAAATAGAAACCCGCTACTGCAGTGCAGTATGGTTTTCCGGAAAGCAAGCCGCGCTGCCTGTTGATTCACATCCAGAGATACGTCGTACCTTCTTGGATTATGATTCCTACCTGAAATCACTTGAGCCATGTCCTTGCTTTGACTCATGGCGTTTATGGAGTTTTCAGGCGTTTGAAGGAGTTATAGAGGTTCCGAGGTTCTGACATGAGAAGAACTAGTTATATGACCCGGGACACGTATAAAATCATGCAAAGAAGACTCTTCTTCAGCACGCCCCAACAAACCTTTGGTCGTGAAGGATGCAAAACGCTACTGTCCGTAATATGACTCTACCTTTGTAGGCAGCCAAATCCTCTGATCATGACTGTGTATGGCCAGACTCTGCAAGCGTGACTTAGTTTTATCTCAAGATTGATGAGGCGGCTCTGGAAGAATTGGCTTGCGATATGATCTAGCAGACGTCAGCGTGCAGCCGTCACGGACGCCACGTAAGGCCTGCCAGAAGCGAAGTGAAATCAGAAAAATCAGAATTTAATTTTATTTTTGTCTTTCGTGAGACAGTCCTGGGTCAGCTCTGTCATCCTGAAACCGTCAACTTTTGATAAGCGTCTTTAACCCTGGCCATTAGTGTATATAACAATTTACCCATGAACTAAGAATAAAACCCATCATATTAACTGTGTACGTTCTGCGCCCTCAAAGCGCTTATTTCCGGTTGACGGATATGGACGAGGAACAACGATGCACAAAATATATGTAGCCATTTTACAATTTCCTACTATACTTGACTGTGCATCCATCAGATAAAATTACGGTAAAGATTTATTTAGCCATGCGGCCACAGAGATCATAGACACAACACCCATTCATTTGCCATCATCGTTATCCCTCTCCACCTTCATATCCTTGGTGGGTTTTCGGTTTTTACCTAAATGCTCTACCAGATCGCTGCCAGGTACTTGAGGTAGAAAAGCGTGGCACTGATTGCTCTCTGATGATTGGCTTTAAAATCTCAATGCGCACGGAAATCTCTATCATCTCCAACTTCTCGCACGATTCTCCTATTGTGTCAGACTTATCCCCCATCGAGTATAGGAGATGCTTTCATCGTCTGCTCTCCGTCAAGGCCGATGGGCCGTGTGCTCTCCGGATTCAATTGCAAGTGCACCCGATAATTGCAGGGGATATTAGAAAGGTCCCTTGCTGAGTCAATTCCATACAATGTAGAGAATTCTGAGGCTAAATGGTTTCAAATAGCCTGGCATCCTTGAATAATATATTGCAATCTTTATTGACACGACAAAAGTACAGCGACTTTCGTAAGGTCTACATGCATAACAACTACTTACAGTACAACTAAACACAGATATATGGATATCTATAGGTATGGATACATCAACATAAAGGGTCTAGCATGTCATTTACACTATTAGTTCTACGGTATAAACAATCGTGGATATATTTGCCTACTTGTACACAATGTGGATTATCGCCTCCCAGAATGTACGTGAATTTATCTATCGAACAGAGAGTAGCAAAGTCTTTAGAGCAAGTGGAAAGTAATGTGAACAGCTCTGTGCGTTTATCATCATATCGAGAACAATCCATAACGAAGTGACGTTCGTCTTCGATCTCATTTGGGCAGAATGGACAAAACCTCAGGTCACGGGGAATTTTAGAATATCTTCCGGCTTCTATATTTAGTTTGTGACTACAGATTCTTATCTTAGTAATTGCTCTACGAAGTTCGAAGTTGTGTACATTCGAAAGATACTTCTTTTGTCCGTATCTTTCCTTTAGCGTAGAATAAATGGAAAGTTTTGAGTTATTCTGGATAGAAGAATGCCATTCTTGAATGTATATATCCTGTAAACGGAGTCGTAATTGATCGATTAGCATATTAACATGATACAACCTCGGGTTTGTCCATACATACCCAAAACCATTATAGTTGAGAATGTCAGTTACGTGATTTGTCCAATCGTATTCACCGGAAAGTACAACATCATATGCTTCACGTAGTAAAGAATCTTCGGGTAAGTTTGCTAGACGGTGCCAGTATTTGATTAATTGTATCTGAGCGTTGATCGAAATGGGAAATGTTCCTAACTCACCACGGATGCCGTCATTTGATGATTTTGCATGTACTCCAAGTAAAAATTTTTGGAAATTCATGTCAATGGTATCAAATTCTGGGATACTAATATGTGAAGGAAGCCGTATATTAGGCTTCCACCATCACAGCTCCGTCATATAAGTGTAACACATCACATTACAAGCCAGTATGTAGAAGTAAATGTGATTTTAAAATAGATTGACTTGTCACGATGAACAGCACTATTTACAGACCCCGCTTTCCTGGCCTATGTCCTTCAGGTAGGAAGCCAGGATCAGTTCGGCGATTATACCACTCATTTATTCTTAAAACGTGAAGAAAATGCGGGTTGCAGGTTGCATTTTACATGTTACACGCACCAGCAATTGTTTAGACCTGCATTCTAGAGTGGTTTATGCAATAACAAATCTGAACAGTTATTAATCTGTAGCCCGTGTTTCAGGTGAAGAGGACTCCTATCTCCACGCGATATTCATATACCAATGACCATTGACAATGCACTCTGGATTTGTACTTGATAAAAGGTGGATTTCTTGAAGCAATTGTTGTCGAGCTTCATTTGAATGAACGGGAGCAGTTGTAGCTCACGTGCGGAATGGCAAACTTCCAACGCTATAGATGCCTTGCTTTTGGGAGTGGGAGATCTGATGTGTGTGCAGTAAAAACATATCACGTGAAGTCATCCACAGCTCTGGGTTCTCTCCAATCTGACAAGCGGCTCCACCACATGGCGTGATGCAGCGTCATCCATCATTCACCAGCGGTCATCAAGTCCTCGGTGGCGTCATGTTCGATTTCATGCCGGCTTAGGGTCTTACCGTTAGGACCCGTGAGCCAAGCGCCAGCTTTGGACGCTGTCCAGCGATACCGGCTAAGCACCTAACACTGACATACGTCCAAGCGAAAACAAAGTTAGACTCGGGAGATTTTAATGAATATGTATCAAGGGGATAATGGTCATGAAGGGGAGATCACTCGAGTGAGTGAGTGAGTGAGTGAGTGAGTGAGTGAGTGAGTGAGTGAGTGAGTGAGTGAGTGAGTGAGTGAGTGAGTGAGTGAGTGAGTGGGTGGGTGAGTGAGTGAGTGAAGGAACAAACGAACGGACGAACAAATGAATTAACAAATCATAAAATCGAGGAAAAAGTACAAACAGCAGTAGTCCAGCCATGTAGACAGTTAGCGACCATATTGATGCAGACCATAAATAAATAATCCCGTACGTTACCAACAGACGTCATCTGGACAGTGTCTCGTGTTGTTTGCCTGTTACCTGCCGACTTTGATTGAGCTTTCTAAATACCCCTTTACAAATCAAGAATTTAGCTCGGCCGACGTGTTGGCGAGCTCTTAATGTGCATTTGCGGCCGAAGAACGGCCGACGTCATGGCGATTACGAGGGCTTAGGGTGTTTTTTTGCAGCTCGGTCCCTGGAAGCTGCGCTTAAATCTAACGAGGCCTCGGCGACGATTATTGATCTTCTTGATTTTTTATGATAGTTTGTAGAGGGGCAGATTTGTAAAGGGGTACAGCCGATGCTCCGGCGATGTTGATATTCGGCGAGCTCTGACCGATCTATAAATTCGGCCGGCGTTCATGGCTAAACCCCCTCTGGGAGCGTCCCACCCATCGCTCTTTGGATTATAAGGCTGAAGGTATGGCAGGTAAAGATACGATATATATATATACATGGCGGTTACGGGTACGGTTACGGTTAATTCAGTTCACATCCGGGATCACTTTGGGACATGACTAGTTCCTGTGGACATTTTGTGACGTCATGGTGATTATCAACGTGTTTTGCCATCTCATATATGCTGTCCACTGGTACTCCAGAATATCGTACAGTCAGGGATACCATTTCGGCGGTACACGTACTGTATATTTATGATGATGCTGGTCAATAATAACAACCGAACATCCGGGTCTTAAAATTGAATTCATGTATCTTCAATCAGATTGCTATTCGCGGCAGATAGAAAGGCACGGTTGAAAGCTGCTAGGCTGCCACATCATTTTCCACTAGGTATATTCTCCAACGGTTCCGACCAATATGGAGCTAGTGGTCCTTATGATGATGAAACATATTGAAGGTCATCAGAAATATGGCGGTGATTCTTGGGTTCAGCTGATTGCATCAGAGAGTTTACTATCTGAGGAACGAGAGCGGGTTCACCCTTTGGACCTATAAACCATTGAGGGATCAGAGATGGAACCGTGTCTTTACGTGCGTTAGCTGATAATTCCGTTGCTTATTCCAGGCCCGTCGATATGATTATAAGCCTCAGTGTCGGCGGTTAGTTATTTTCCCAGCAACCCTAAGTGGGGACCCACAATCCAGTCGCAGGTACGGAGAGGACGTTAGCTCTTATATTATTCATACAACCTTTTTCTTTAGGCTTATCTTCCTAGCAGGTTACTAAGTCGGTCTGAATGCAAAGTAGAACCCTGTTTACTTTCCGGATACCATAGACATCAGTCAGGGGAAATGCTGATATCGTCACTTTTCCTGTATCTCAGGTGGGGATGAGCGACGAATTATCCATAAAACATTGAGTATGCTCTTGTTATAAATGATTATCTAAAACTGCCCAGGTATCCAATGTGCTGTGGCAGCCTGGGGCGAAGCACATTATCACCATAGTAAAAGAAATCCTTCTGAGAACGTAAAAGTATCACCAGCAGCGCAAAGAAATCTTATGTCAAAAGCAGCTGTGCTTCATAAACGTCTTCTGAACTGTTGTCCTCCAAGGGGAGTCATGGATCACAGTACAAAAACGTCATCACGGCAGACGTTCAGTCCTAACTTTCTATGTTAGTAAGGTCATTGCTATCATGGGAAGCCCCAAAGGTGTAAGGAGTTACGTCACTGAATGCTGTAAATACTACAGGCGACGTTGTTGCCCTTTAGGTGCTTTGTGCTGAGCAGTGACACTTTGTCAATGATTCCTTCGCAGCTCAATGCGCTGCATCACGTTCGTGTACACAAATCTCCGCTGATTCATTTCCCATTACCGGAGCTGAACGATTTTGGATTCCTGTCTGGAACCACCCTGAAGCCGAACACTTCAGGATGGTATTCTACATCCATTATATAGCAGGTTAGGTAAAGATGGAGGATTATCTAAGTACAGAGAGGGATTACTTCAATAGAATATACACAAATCCCATAAATGCATAAACGTGACATGTTAAATGTTGCAACAGGAACAGTTACAATGTCAGGTGCAAGTAACGTTAAATGATAGAACGTGACGCGGAAGAGTCTTGTATTTTGTTTACCTTCCATTAGCAGGTAGAATGGGTATCAGGCGGGCAATCAGGAAGCCCTTCATAAAGCCCCTGTCACAAATCAAGATCTGAGCTCGGCAGACGTGCCAGCGAGTTCCAAATGGCACTTCGGGCAAAATACGTCCGACGTCCTGGAGACTACAAAGGTTTCGGGCGATTTTTACCAGCTCGTCCGTGGCGTTGGGATTTAAACCTATGTCAGCTGTGCACCAAGAAGGCAGAAAAATGAATGAAGGGCCGAGCCCAGTCCAATTTGTCACGGTGCAGAGTTTCAGCGAAAAATACTCGACGCTTGGGCGATTTTGAAATTCAGCGAGCTCCAGCCGATCTAAAATTCGGCCGGCGTTCGCTTGAATTGTGACGCAGGCCGAATTGTAGCTAACAGTCTATCAACTCGGGATTATCAGGCCTTAACGGGATGCGCGAACTGAGGTGTTTCACGCCTCGTTAGGTCCTTCCTTGATTGTTACCGCTTTAGAGGATTTCCCTTTTCTGATGAGATCCTGTCATTTACTGCGCTGATGTTAAGATAGTGCAGAAGATGTGGTAATATTTCATGCAAATGAAAAGTTAATATGTTGCTTGTTCCTTTATTATGTAGTATAACTTGAAGAACTTACACGAAAGTATGGCTCGATATATCTTCCGATCTCAGTCCGCAGCTGTTAGCTCACGTTCATACATCCGACACGATGTGTTGTGCCTGGAGCATATAAAGCGCCCTGATGTCACAAATTTGTGCACATAAAAAACATCTTATCGGAAACACTTAGGTGCAAGCAACACAAACAAGGTCGTGGGTCGCGTCCTAACAACGCTGATATGACAATTACACGGTTTCGTCTCGTCACTCTCCACCACTCACAGGGTGGCCAGGGAAGCATTAGGGCCTTTTTACTGACGTAGAAGTGACATTAGCGCCACCCTTTCCAGTCAGGGTGACGGCGACAAGTACGTGACGTGCACGTTACTATCAGTGCGTTTAGGCCGTCGTTATTGTTGTTGTTTTTTGTGCAAGTGTTGATCCGTGAATTCAATGTGTTTGCCCTATACATAAAACTGATCTCGCCATCACCCGAGCGGACGGTAACGTTTGTTTTAAACCCGCTGGCCAATAAGATACCTTTGATTTGATTTAATTTTTATATATATAGCTTTGATATGCACATGGCTATCTGTGGGTTTGATTTTTTGAACAAACAATTGGAAACTACCAAGTGATCATGGCAGTCAATTTTACTTTCGAATCTCAAGTCCCGGTAGTTTTCACTCTGCTTCAATTCTTGGATAACGTCTCTCCAACAGGGCGTCAGTATTGATGAGGCAGATTTGAACCAGTTTTCCTTTCTTTTCAGTCTCGAAAACTCGTGTGGGTTTGCAGGAGGGTCATTGCCCTTTGATGGCACAGTTTGTGGTGAGTCTGGAGGACGTAAGCTACTTTCGATCAAGTTATACTCTAAGCAGAGGTTAGGTGAGGTTGGTGTTGATGTGTGCAGTTGTTAGGACTCGAGTGCTGAGATAACTCTCCTTGCTTGAAGGAAGCATTTATTCAAGGATATTTCAGTGATCACATCCTCACAAGATGCCTTACCCACGTCCCAGATATGACTTATTGTTACTATGGAAATATCAATGGCAGCTATTTACTGTCATTCGCCCGCGCACTGGCCATTTATAAAATCGCAATCACAACATACCACTACGTCACGACCCCCATTAATGATCAAGACGTTATCGGCCAAATGTCAGCTATTGTTCATAGCTAAGTGGGGAGGAGGACATACATACATTGTGCTTTCGGCCGGGGGAGCATACAGGAGCAATCACCGCGGAAGCCATGCGTTGGTTACTGGAGAGCCAACAAAGAGCGCCCCAGGACGAGGAAGTCAGTGTAGAATTCTGTATCTATAGAAGGATAACAAAATGGGTCATAATTTTTTTTTAAAAGCAGACTTTGTAGAGAATACATGTTCGTTTGTTACAGCCTTTTAGTGGCGTTTGATTCAAAATTCGAATCATTCAACCCTGATGAAAATGGTTTCTAGTTTGTTTTTGTAGCCAAAACTCATGCTCTTACTTTTGCCAGAGGAGGAACAAATATCGGACATCTCCATATCCATGGCTATCTCTCACTGTATAGCTAATTGGATTCTAAAGTATCCTTCTTGCGTCTTCTACCGTAAAAACAATAAATATCACTACAAGGATATCACTACAGAGCCATGAAAGCCGCCCAGGTAATGATTAATAGTCTATTAGTATTCCGATACCCCATGCGGGATGTAAAATGTCAAGTCAAATTCTATTTGCTTGAACATTAGCGGTATGTAGCCGGGCAGGCGGCCCTTTAAACGCCATTGGGATCTGGACATGTTACTGCACTAATAGGAAATAGAATAGAGGAAAGTGTAGGAACAGAAATAAAGATAACGTCATAGCCGTAAACTCTAGCTTCATTAGCTGAATTGTGATGCGTGATACTCATACAAATGTCACAGCACAGCTGTATAACCTGCCATAGACTATAAAATACACCTTCATTCAGCCTGGTTACCCGCAGTACATTCGACCAGCTTAGACTGAAACGTGACGATTCATTTAAGTTATTCTGCCCAGATCATTTAGGTCACGGGTTTTGGGACATTTTAACCTACTTTGAATCGTCGGTCCTTGACCCTTTGACACCGTCAAACAATAATTGCACCACCACGTACGGTCCTTCCCTTGCTTTGCCGACAGATCCTCATCGGCAGTGCTACTGATTGACTGGGACAGGCTAGTTGTTACTTGGTGGTTAGGTTCTGTGATTTCAGTTCAAGGTAATAAAATCGTGTATAATATTATCTAAGTCAAAATGACTCAGCTGGTGTATTACGCCGAAGGGCAGTTCCACTGGCTGTACAGATACAGAAGCAGATGAGTCCTAAACATAAAGTACAGTAATCCTACCTGCAGGTAGAAACGTGATCCTGGATTATACGTAATCAGGAATCCGGTGGGAGTATCATGATGAACGTCGTGTTTATTAGACTCCGTGCTTCTTTTAAAATCAGATATTGTCTATCAGTGGGAAGCAAGCTGGTAACAAAACAAGAAATGTGCTCCATTTGAAGACGTGCTTATCGACACTTACCAAATATTATGCAGTTTTCGTTTTTGAATAGCATAGAATTTGAAAATTGTGATTATTATTTGACTTCCTTGAAGGAATTTATAGAAAAATGTACATTGCAAATTCTGGTTGTTTCTAGTTTGTAGATTAATTTCCGCAACGGTTTTATTTATCGTTATCTACAAGAGACCTGACACATGCATGATTCAAAGCACAATGAAGCAGTAGTTCTCAAGTTTCCCTGCTATGTTGTTTCACCTACAGTGTCCTCACCCAAGAAAGTCTATAATACTTATATTAATAGGCTTGTGCGGAGGAAACGAGATCAGTCGTATTTCATTACATGTTTCTCAGTCAAGCTTCGCTTCAAGAAGGCGGCATAATGTCATCAGCTTTATTGCCCAGAGATAGCTATAATCAGGTTCCCATAACTTCATTATGTAACGAAAGAGTCGAGTAAGCTATGTCAAGGTAATAATCTGTACGTTTAAATACTGGGGATCATGTGACGTTTACATAATGTCAAGATGGCAACTATTGTTAGAATCCCAAGATACGTGTGAGTGTTCTTTGAAGTGTTTCCTCACTTTAACTCCCAAGAAATAAAGTTGAAGAACAAATAAATGAGATCATGCAGAAGACAGCATGCGGAAAGGTAAATGCTTCTGTAAAAGTATCTTTCTCATACGCTACTCCACAGTGTACGCTTGGTGAGGAAAACACCTCCCGTCTCGACATACCCACCGCTGATGTTAGGAGATCCGGACCAGGTTGTTAGCGATATGAAAATGGATTTTTGATTGAGACGAAATCCTCGGATACTCATTAGAAAGAGGAAATTGGCGTTACGTACTCAGCCACATCAGTCCCTAAGTGTATGAAGACGCCTTACACTCACTTATACATGGGTACTAAACCACGAGTCGGTGTACGATGTCAGTTCAAAAATCCTGAAATGATTGGTATGTTGTTGTCCAAGAGTGTCCTTTCTTTTGAAATAAGTTGTCCTACCAACTGAGAAAATATGAGTAACTGACTCGGAAAGACGGGAGAGCGTACACGAGTCCCCCGATAGCAGGGGCATCTAACGTTACAGGTCATGTGAAAGTTATACTTTAGTTTAGCATTAAAAAATTCATATACACGATGCATTGCAAGAATGCTGCATGAAATGAAAAAAAAAATTATATTTTAAGCAGCGAAGTATTTGGAGACTTTTTGTCAATTTTCACAAATGCATCTTATATTTCTAAATTCAATGTTTTACATGTCACAAGTATGTAAGTCCTCTCGTTTACCTCTCAGTTATCACTAGCATTTTGCATCAGTTATACAAATGAGGACATGATTAGCATAATGAGTATTGAAGTCTTGCTATAGAAGTCATGGGATTATCAGAAATCCGAAGTGATTATGCAAATTTGTATAGTTTATATCTCTCAATGGTCCTCTCTAAAGTATAAATATTACATGTTTGAATAGTCCTATAATGGAATGCATTTGGGTCTTAGAGATTTCCTCACAAATCATGCATCTTATTATATCAATCCCCATGCAAATTATCTTCATACCAAACACATCTGGCTACTGTTTTAGGATGACCCACAGCAATAATGTTCAACTTTACTTGACTTCCAAATGGCGCAAGAATTCCAAAACAGTATTCCCATGGCAAACCAATATCCCCATCTTCATCTTTGAAATCTTTATTAAAATACCATATTGCAGACTTTTGATTTAGTCAAGTCTGAATTGTGTTGGCATTTACATGTTCTCCTCCAGGGGGAATTGCACTAAAAGTTAAGTACAGCAATTTAAAAAGATATCATGGTTCAAAATTTTGATTGCTAACAAACGATTTTTATCAAATATCAAGGACCTCATGGAGGTAATAACGACCAAAGTATTTACATAGCACCAAAACAAATCGTCGTAAAAAAAATTGAATGCAATCACTAAAACATGAATTCCACAGATGCCGTCCCTGAAATTCAAACTCCATTTCGATGTCAATACGACATACCGGAAGGTTACGTGACCTCCAACGGAACACTCCAACTGTGCCAGTATTGACGTCACAGAGAACTAAACCCCATTACATAAACCTACAACTTCAACCACGTCACTTTTAGAGGGCACTCGGTGATGTAATTTGACGTGCCATTACGATATAACAGATCTGGGAAACACGAAAGGCTAATACATCAATAGAAAATAGATATCTCATAAATAATACAAAAAGCTGTGCTGTAGTTTAACTGTGGAAGACAACCATACCCTGTTGTTTTACCTCGGTGGAAATTGCTCTGACAGATGGAAACACTCTCGCGTTTTTCGGTGGTCTTTCTGTTGTTCACGGTCAACGTCACCCCATGCAAACCTGCACGGGGGACTACAAGCAGGAAGCCTTCACATGAATTTGAAGAAACTACTTCGTTGCGATTATATAGTACATTCTCCTACGCCGAGGGACCACGGTCGTCTCGAAACTCCTTGTGGTACATACAAGAGGCAGTTTGCCCTTGGATGTCTCTGCGTAGAAAAATGCGATTAGTAACGCGGTATGCAGAAGCCTCGACCCGTCTTTACGGCGACGCAATTTTCTGTTGAGGTGTTCAACATAACAAGGCTCAAAGGCCTTTCGAGGCTGAGCTTTACACTGTACAGAATGGCGATACCTAAAACAGTACTGTACTAGTTATATCTCTGCTGCACATCGTGATAATTGTGCTTCCTTACTCTTCAATGTCACTTCGGACATGTTTAGGATTCCAAAATGAGCTTATCATCATATATCGTCCAGTCAGCTCATGTACCTGTCGGGAGAGGAAGTAATCTACTCCCACAGTTTAACCACTGCGGACTGCTCCTCGTGGCAATCCTGAAATGTCAACGTGGGCGTTCCCGCTTTGTGGCAGACGTCGTAAGCTAATATTTGTATTCCCGTGTGTTACTTTGGCGTCTCATTGATTTCCCCCCATTGGATTCTTGGAGCATTTCCTCCTCTTCCAACTTCATAAGACCCAGAAAATAACGTTCTGTAAACGGCCCCACGTGGGCTGCAAGCAGAAGGCAATTATGGCGGGGATCCGGCCGCTGACGGTGAACGTGCAGCACCCCATGTCGTCACGTGACATCCATGATTCCTCCTGAGTAATCTCTTCAACTTTTCAATCACAAACTTTTTCTACTTTTAATCTTCAGCGCTGATTTGCGCGCAGACAGATTTTCCGCTGATTGGATCCGCTAAGTGAATTCAGCATGTAACGCTGATGATGCCCGAACGATATCACAATTTGATTAACCCCCGGGCTGTCACATATATGATATTACCGACGGATGACCAAAAACAGCCGCATTGTTATAAAGATGATGACTATGTTTCAAGAGATGGAGAAAACCCATAACAATAAAGATGATATAAATTCACAGTTAGACATAAGTGATTGACTATAACTTTGACTCACTTCAATTTATTCTTAGCCGTAGCAGACATATCAATGCGTGAGTCGCAGCCAAAGTACCATTCAACTTTGACACTAGAATTCGCCATTGTCGCTGTCTGTGCCAACATCAACCCGCGTCTCTACGTTGACGTTTTAAGGACACTTCTAACGACACGGCGATGGACTTCATGAGACACTTCATGTGCTGTAATGGATTGGAAAAGTGGATTTTCCATGAGAAATTGACACACAAACGTCATCTTCTCTCTCGGGCCAGGAGTAAAGATTAAAGGCTTAGATCCCAATTGCACCGATGCCCGTCAGGGATGTAGGTCCGTTCGGCCTCCGAGACTACAAATTGGTACTCCTCAAAAGATCCTTACCTATATTTTCGAATACAACCCCCCACCCCCCACCCAAAACCGCCTTGGTCAGCTAGTGATAAAGTAAAGAAAATATCATAAGTGGTCATTTATTGTATCTGCTGAGACAAATCTCAGACACAGTATTTGTTTTGCTATAGATCCCACGCCCCATGGCTCAGTGATTTCGCATCTACTCGCCTAGTCAGTTGTCTGCTTCCACACCGCAAACCATCAAGCCCCACACAAATCACGATATCTATTTGTCATGATTGCATCACAGCTGTCCAAATCCTGATAAGGTTCTTTCAGTGCAAGCAAAAACAATCACCCCAATATCCATTTCACTTAACTGTGCCGCCCTTTGGAATTCTTGTCACACAGAGACGTCGTACTGTATAAAAAAAATGTCTTCTCGCATTCCTTGCAGTTTTATTTCCACACTTATATACATTTCGTCACTACGTTTACTGACATTGCATACTCTATCAAAGATGCATCAATTAACGTACGAAGACGCTTAAGGTAGTATATAACCGTGGCTGAGGAGTTTTGGGGGCGTTTTAAAGAAAGCGAAAACTCTGCTACTTGAGTACTTACACATTAATGGTCAATTTTCGGTATGACGTACATGCATGTCTGATCTTTGATTGGCTCGTGGCTCCCATCAAATATCTATATATATATATCAAATATGTAGGTTCCTCAAGGCTCTGACCTTTAGGTGCTCTGATTTTTATGACCTAATTTTGCCGCACCGTCATCCAAACATGTGTGTGTATGCGTCTGTGTGTGTGTTAGACACATAAGTATGGTGCATTTCACGGTGGCATATGCTAGACTTTTTCGCTCATGACTTGAAAATCTGACGTAGCAACCGATGAAATTTAAGATGGATCTAAAACATTCCGCGGGACATGACCTAAAGCATTACTTTCTTTACAATATAGCACTTGTGTCTCTACTACTGTCTACTTGACAATTCTCCCCAACAACGTCACAGAGAGTAGCAGAGAGAAGTTATCACTAAGATAGGGTGCAACACCCTCGTAATGGTTGAATGCTTCAATATCCCACTGTTAATATCCTGTGCTATTGCATGTAGGCTCTGGCAATGATTCACCTTGCCTGGCTACTTGGAATGCAGATTAAAGGCGAACAGTCCTCCATATAGCTACGGCTTCCGTTTTCCCTGTTCGCTTTAAGGTCATGATTTTGCGCTATGTGGCGATGAATTGATCGTAAAACCCTGCGGCGAAGTGTCTATGCCCATAGTCCCGTTCACCCAATATTCTAATGGACCAGCATTACTGCAGACCATCGCTCTGAAGTCTCCACATACGTCATACTGTATGATAAGTATTGAGTTACCAAAATGCTGTAATGCTCAAATGAATGCTCTTCTGTACTTGGTACATGAATCACACCACCAAGCTATCGTATGACATACAAGCTAAAATATTAAGTAAGGGATCTGTATTACTTTCAGTTCACATGCAACAGTCAAACTCGTTACATACTAAGAGTTTGAACTGGAATGATATAAGCGAACAGACAACATCATCGTGTAAAACCTTCTTATATATTAGTACGTCATTTGAGTGCTATGTTATTGCTTCCACTGTACTAGTAATGTTCGATTCGCCTCTCGTATGTGGCCGATTATAACCCAGTTCTATCAACTCTAATCACAGTAATACTAGTGTAATGCTAGATCCCCTGCCCACGGCTGGACGGACCGCGCTATACGGTGGGTCGATTTAATCAGGCTACAGTAAACACACACTATTTTCGTGGAGGTGCAAAGTGCGAGAGCGCGGGGTGCGGGAAGACCAATATCTCGAAGCAGATGTACGGTCTTGCCTTGTGGTGCCCAGAAATGATTTGCTGTTCACAGTGCACAGTGTTTTACTTAAGGTAGACGATCAGGGGCGGGGTGATAACTGGAGCAGGCTTGGGCGCAAAGATAGTCACTACTGGTGGCAAACCAACAGTAGATATAGTTCTGTGGGTTTCCGGATGATGAATCTGGATAACCCAAAATGACTCGGGGCTCCAAAGAGAACCACAGACTGAATGCAGTTGCCTGTATCTTGGAAGAAGGGCTAAACAAACAAAAAACGGAATGTTGAATAGATGAAACAATCCCCACGAACTCCGTTCGCTCCACAGCCTGTTTTCAAAGTAATTGGCTGCATCATAACAGGCCGTCATCTGATCTCATTACTGCTGTAATCGTTATTATTATTACAGACCAGATCACCCAGGGCAGGCATTCCCGCCTCACTCCTGCCACGCTGCTTCAAACGCAGGAAGCTCAGAGCAGACATCAAAAGACAGTAAAGGTCAACTGTTTTGTGTTTTCTGTCTGCCCCCCCGAAGACCACCTGATAGACAGAAAATGACACAGGCCACAGCATAAAATAACATACCACATACAGAATTCTGCAGAAAGAAAAGCAACAAGAGGCCGACTGAATGACGTCACGGGTCAAATGTAAAACACCACATTCATTTAACTTGTTTACTTATATATATTCATATGAATAGTTTGGACTTCGGACTTGTTCTATTGTTGTTGGACTTTGAAACCCTCGTTAATGTTAGAGTTTCTCTGCTAGATACCATCCCGAGAGGCCATGCAACAATATTACAAAAACACAGATAGTTCTGACAAGATCATCAAAACAGTTACAATTATATAATAATTCTAAACAAATATAGGGTTACAATATGAATACGATATTGATCAATCTTGGTCTCAAAGCCTAGCTGACAGAAACCTCATCTATAGGGGGATAACTAGAGATTTCGGCAGAAAAGTCAAGGCTGATCTTTCATTTATTTGAATGTGAGGGTTAAGTCAGCTCCATTGTCCCAGGGGCGCTGCCTTCTGTCCATGCAATATGTCAGTTTTAATACTGAGCTTTTTCAGAGACACCACACATGACTGGAATATTTTCCAGGAAAATCTGAACTTTACTCTTGACATACAACAACAAAAGAACCGCCCCACTTCTTCAATTCACCTGGATTAGATACACTAATAGATTCCACAACTTTACAGATCTGTATGTGAACATCCTCGTTCCACTATTGTTCAGGTTTCGATAATCGTAATAGCCTTTATTGCATATTCATGCCCTATCGGGCTAAGTACAGGCATATAAATACAAAAGGTAGTAATACAGTACACTTGGGTTTTAAGACTAATCTAAAACATGGATTCTAAAACTAGTCTAACACATTTGTTCGGCTTCTCGTTTTTTAGTAATGTTAAATCTTGAGATGTGTTTGATAATGAATAGTCAGACAACGGCTCCACTTGGAATACAGTGCCATCGTCTGGAATCCGTATACCATCAAAGGGATACAGGCAGTGGAGGAGGTCCAAAGTACAGCCGTCCGAGTGACACTGAATGACTTCCGTCGGACTATTCTCCACGTCCTGCTGTCGCCTCTTATATCGGAAAGGAGGAGGAACACCTGACTCATCACTTTGTTTATAAACCCGTTAACGACCACGACCGTGACGATTACTATTGATATTACTAGTTTCTAGGCACAATGACGTACAAGGGAGCCACCAACACACATTGTAACCATACCAGATCCCAGGGGATGGCACTATGTTCCAAGTTGGGCCGTACCGGCGCTTAATTGAATAGATCACTGACCGAATATCTATGATCGACTCAATTATTCAAAGTATCCACAATCTTTTCTTTTGTTTGACCACCAGGTTGTTTAAGGACGACCCCCAGCTCATGGCCGTCTTCAATCAGAAATTCCGCCACCTGAGGGAGAGGGACGCGGACGTCTTGTACCAGGACGCCATCTTGGACGCGCATGCGGCGACGGTGATGGAGGCGCTGCACGAGGCCATCACCCATCTAGACGACTCCGTGTTCGTCATGAAGGTCTTACACGACGTCGGCAAGATGCACCAACGGTACAACGTCGATCCAAGCGTTTTCTTGGTAAGGACAGGTCACAGGCCGAACATTTCACTCGACTCAGGTGAAAATGAGTACCTGGCTTTTGTTAGGAACATCCTATCGGATGTGACGATATGTTGCAGGTCGCGTGTTTGAGAAGAGTCACACCTTTAGCACGATAAAGGGCACAATGCACTAGTCGAAAAGAGAAGGAGTCCATTGCGCTGTGACTGGTTCAAAGCTTACAGTCTGGTTCTGGCAGATTAAAAGGGGTTAGTCACCTGTTATGCATGTCAATTCTTCCACAAATCTCAAAAGATCAATAGATACATTATTCTCGTGATGCATGGAAGAAATATCTGTCATTCTGGTTCCTTTGTGCTGGTCCCTTGGGTTATTTCCCCATCCACACAAACATTAAGAATCCAGTTCATTGATGGGTCGCTATTATTAATTTGTAGTGTGTACAATAAAAGACACCTTTCCGGCGTGATCGATTTCACAGACATGGAACCATCGTCGATTCAATCTCCTAATCGTTAGAAAGATGGTTCAGAAAAACGTCTGGTGCAAGCTTGAGCTGTGTCTGTGTGATAAGTCGTTCCATGCGTCATTTGTAACTAGTCCACACGGCTGCTGGCTTGCGCAGTTGGTGTTCCACTGGCGTTTGGGCCAGCCGTGATTTCCGCAGCGTGTAGTTACAGCCATGCATCCATCAGGGCCAGTTTGCACCTAGGGCGCACAGACCTGTTCATTAACCTTAATACTGCAGCTTTATCTCCCAATAGGACTTTGTGACAGCAAACTAAGGCGTATGTGTGGCGTACATAGTAGAACCATACTAAGCTATAATAGGCCCTATTCGTCCTATTTCCCATTGTAAATGGGTGAACAAATTTACTGACACAGATATAGCCGAAACAACACCTGAGATGTACGTCACGGATATTGATCTAGGACAAAGATCAATGACCGCCGTGCATGATGCTAGGGTCATTGCCCGGTTTCGTTGATGACGGCTTATGCTGAGGTTATATTTCCAATCCGGGGCCCGGCCGGGTAGTTTCGGGGAACGAAATGTAGGATATGAAAGACAACAAACACACACAAATGTAAAAGAAATCATTCAAGAGCATAACTTGTGCATATTTATTGACATACACTTCAATTTTTCGTTTCCGCAACCAGCCCGCCGGGCCCCGGGCTCTATCGGCTTTTGATGCTGTGATTTCTAGTATGGCTTATGCTTGTTTCTGTTTGGTGTTTCTTCTGTCTACTTCTACTTCTGCTTCAGCAAGCAGAGGGGCCTGCTTTGAAGCACTAAAAGAAACGCACAGAAAACGGCACAAAAATAAATGAATAGATAATAAAAAAACGAGCTTAAGCCACACACCCGTATGATGAGGCGTCCAGTTAAATGACACTTGAAAGGTGCAGAAATTGTAGAAATTCATACATCTTCAGAAGGATTCATGCTTACACCGAGGCACCAACTCATAATCATGATCTCTCACTCATCAGTCTAAAATGCTGAAGACAATTTGCAAGATATACAATAAGATGAAAGATGAAAGTGATCTTTGATCCCGAAAATGATGGATGGCAGCAGTATCCCCAATCCATTTACTCTATCAGCTGGAAGAGAAGCAGATACGTGCACAAATCACGGTCTATTGCTTGCTTTAGAAGCTGCAGCTTGATGTACTCTAACTCATAACTTCAATAGTAGTTAAATGACTTCTAAAGTCCGGTAGCCTACCGTCTCACTACGGTGAGCTCATGAAAGCGCGCACCATAATAGGTGGAGAGAGTTTAGAAACGCAGACTTCAAATACCCAACCAATACATCTGCTTGGAGAGCTGCCAGAAAGTGGTCCACAGCCCGGGTCCCAGCCAGCAGTCCACAAAGTGGCACTGATATCATAAGCAGCTCCGTAGAGTGAAAGAACCTGCAAGCAAACTCTGCCAATGATACAAGAAGTAGGAGCTTGTGTGCAGGAAGGAGAACAGCTTGATATCCAACATCGCACACCTTTTCTTCCTGTTTTAATAGTTATCAGACCTGAGCCATGCAAACAGCTGGAATATCAAACACCTTGAACTTACTAGTTTACTTAGACTTACACTCTTGCTATATAACAAAAATCGAGATCTTCTCCCACCGCCCACTGTTCGCCATTGATATCTCCTCCTCAGCCTCCAAAATTGCACACCTGCCTGGGGGTGTAATTAGCTGCTCTTCAGAAAATGATATTGAAAAAAAAGACTCTCTGAGTGTGAGTTATATACATGCATATAAAATTTGTGTTAACGCAAGCAATCATCTGCCGTTACATATTCTCTGTAACTGCAAGTAATGTTGGATATGTACAGTAAATATGGACCATGACAAGCACAGTGAGCATGAACTACATGTAATCTGAGTTATGAAAATTCTGCTAGCGTGTCTGTAAGAAATGAAAACGTATACACTCAAATAAATACGTCGATATAATATCATATTGGCTTAGCTTGGTATCAAGGGTATTAAATGAAGTAATGTTTTCAATGAGCATAAAGGAATATTCATTCACAATCAAAGATAGACCAGTTTTTGTTATTCCAACCAGATAATCATTTTTATTTAGCGTTCATTGGACTTTAGATATGCATTTGAATTGATTGCAGTAATATTAGAAGTTGTACAAAATGAGGTGGACAGATCTGGTTTTTTGGATAACTCATTGGTAACTAGGTGGAAGTATATGAGTTTTGATCAGATATTGTCATGCATGCGCCTGTTCTTTCACCCATTTATCGTCAATTTTGCCAATATACTTGAAGTCACGCACAGATGTAAAACAACCAAAATATTTTTTGGGGATTCTTAGTAAAGAATCGGTCAATAATTTACATCTATCACAATGTATCGACATTGAATGTCAACACAGATATTGTTAAAACCTCACATGGTTATGACTGAGCTGTAGTAATTTCCATTGATTACTCATTACTGTCATTTGTGTCCACAGAAAGTAGAAAAGCCGTTCTTGACGGCCGTAAGTGAAGTCCTGGGCGACAGGTACACAAAGAACATGGAGGAGATCTACACCATCACGATCAAGTTCATCCTGGCGACGCTGTCGGAAGGCGCGACCATGGAGCTGACAGAGGACGAGCAGAAGAACCTGGGCCGGCTGTGGCGGCCGCCTGGCAGGGTGCACAAGTTTGTCAGACCCGAGAAGGTGGCCGCCATTGTAGACGCCCAGTCAGAAGAGAATGGCGTGCACTGATCAAATGGATTTATAGGATTAATACAGTTGAAGCTTGAACAAACCTCCGGGTTCGGTACGCAGTACTGGGCAAGCCTTCACTCGTTTTGTCTGAGACGTACGTAGGGAGCGAAAGCCGCTGTTCTAACCAACGCACCTGCGCTGTGTACGGATCATCATCATCTCTGGAGGAGGGATGGGAGGAGGCAGAAGACTGCTGATCTAGTGGGCCAGAATGCTATAGTCTCCTTGCTTTGTTTCGTTTCACGCTTTTCTTGAACTGAAGCTAAAAAAGAGTTATTGTCTTAGACTGGATTTATTGACAGCAATGGCATCAGCGCTAAGTTCACGATAGCTTAATGTCTTATAGTGTTAGATTTCGTTCACGGGGCGGCTTGCTATGAGTATCACATCAGTACTTACACCTTTGTCGCGCGTTTACGTCACTCACAATTAAGTCCTTCGATTTATTTCGGTA
>NC_049979.1:13025576-13040303 GCF_000003815.2 Branchiostoma floridae | reverse complement strand
GTCGTGACTGTGATGTGACATTTCATTTGACGGTTTACGTTTTGCTTGTTTTTATCTCCATGGCAGACATGGCAATTGTTCAATGTTGAATCTGTTTAAGTTCGAGTGCATACATTGCTGGCACCATGCAGGCTATGTGGCGTTTGTAGTGGATACACTCGCATGTATTTCTATCACATTGTTAAAATCCTTCTTTCGTCTGGTGTGATTTTCTCTTACATTCAAGCTACAGAAAGTCGTTGCCACTACACACATTTGTGGGACAGTACCAACGACAGTTCGGAACGATCAGTCAGTTTAACGTATAACAGCATTACTGGAGACCTATAATTTCCCTACACACGTTTCTTCGCGGTCCTCCATCATTACCCTCTCCCTCTGGAACGTCCTGATCCCGCACCATGCCGACTACCCCTTGTTTTTCTGCATATCAACTACAGTCAAACCTGTATTAGGGGCCACCTCTACAGAGGGGCCACATGTCCATAGTGGCCACTTTTTGTCGGTCCCTTGGGTATTTTATCTACAAGTTACCACCTCTATACAGAGGCCACCTGTCTATAGTGGCCAAATTTGTCCGGTCCCTTGAGTGGCCGCTATAGACAGGTTTGACTGTAATTTCTTCAGGGCTCAATTAGGTTTTTAAAAACTTTGTCTGTCGCAACGAAGGACTGTCATTCCATTAACTCTAACAAGGGAACACATCCAAATGTAATTAGATTCAGCTCCAGACAAATTAGTTGTTTGGTTCAGATGGATACGTGACCGGTTGATACTAAGTTTTCCATGGACACATTTTTATTTCAACATTACATTATTAAGGCAAAGAGATTCAATCAAACCTCCTTGATTAAAGCTGGGTTTGTGAATAACGAAGCATATCATAACGTCGGTACAGCTAATGAGTAGAATGTCTTAGCTAAGAATAAACCTAGATCTGAAGCTTGATATAAGATGGTCACCACCTGTGGGTAGAGAGGAGGCAGCTGCCCGGAGGAACACCGTATCGAGCAGTTAGCCCCCAAGGGACAGCGCACGTGCCCGGAACTTTCCGGCTTAGAAGCTATTTGCGTGCACACCACAACCGCCATAATCACATCGTTATCATAACGCAGCACAAATTATTGTCAGACTGTGTAAAGCGCTGTTGAAGGTTAGAGTTCTGTTGGATTAACCCCAGTGCCACAGTATGATTGATCCGCACGCTGAAAATAATCCAGCTGATCTCACCTTTAGTCAAGGGTCTACTTTGAAGCATTTTTCTGCCCCATTAAAACCTTGGATGTAAATCATGAACTCCCATAAAAGGTAATCTTTCGTTCAGGTATGCACATCAATATAATTTGTATGAACCTAGTAGCTTATGTGGAAACCTCTATGATCTCAAAGCGTCAGTAACAGTTGTCCATGTAGATCCTATCAAAAGGGAGATCAAAGACCGGAATCTTCAGCAGATGTTGGGACGGCAGATCATAACACTTTCTCACTGCCGAGTTTTCCTCGGCTCCGATCTCCCATCTCAGCATGTTCTTGGCGGAAAATTGAACGGCGCTCAACGCTACGTCCTATCTATGATAACGATGCCGAGGGCCATTTTACTTTTACTTCGCAATCCCGTAATAGCATTATATTCTTAAAAGCCCCAGAATTGAAAATGAAATCCTCACTTCCTGACCACCTACGCCAAGGGCTATGGTCTTTAATAAAATGTGCGATAAGTGCAGATACCGCCATGTTACGTGGTAAACCTTGATTTAATGGCACGGCTTTCAGCCTGTGTCCGCATGTGCTCTCGTGAGAAGTGCCAAAAAGGTCGCGGATTATTCCCTGATGAAGGAAAGTTCAAAAGGAGCAAGAGTGAATCAATAAGTGAATGCAGTCTGTTGAAGTGCAATGGGGAGTATTTATCTAATCCACACAATGCGGTTTTACATGTTCTAGCAGCTTATAGCCATCTACTAAGTTATTTTAAATCCACTCGTTAAAAATGTTAATGTTTTTTTTTTCAGTATATAGGATTATTTTGACCCTGAAAAGCATATACATCGTTTACATTAATAGACATTGAAAGTAAAATAGTTTTCGAATCCACGTGTCGTACAATTATTTTTCAACATCTTGTGGTCCAAATCTTCTTCTCGCGTCTTCGTACCTAAGTATAGCCATGCCTCTGAGCAACAAATTATTTCATTTTGTCCGATATGTCGTGAACAAGGCACTGTAAAGACATTGTTAACCAAGTTTTAACAATTCCATTCAAAACTAGAGTTCGGGGACCTCATACCTCCATGAAATATTTATTGCTTTTTTGTGGATGGTATGTATGTTTATAGTCGGTTGTATTTGAGAGTAATAGTTATAAATGTTATGGGAAAGTAGTGGTGTACTTATTTAATGACACAGAGGATGTCCATCTGATTAGTAATTATTAAAATGTGACACTTAATTGTGTAGTGTGCGTTTAAGAGTCGACGGCATATGGTAGCGTGGTGTTCCTTAAGCTTGATGTTTGGCATTTAAACTGTCTAAGGTTGTCAGCATTATTGAGGTTCGACTATGTGCCTCAGAGCGGTGTGGTGGGAGGAAGTTGGGAAACTCAGAAAGAAGAAGGGATGTGGCCATCTTTAGTCAGATGGTGATTTGATTTTCCACCAATATGTCATAACATCAGCTGTTCACACGGTACAAAAACGAGATGCACACTTTCCTCTGACAGCCCTACACCAACTGTAAGATGAATACTTGGCGCCAACCCCGTCTGCTAAAAAACAAGTAACATGCATTGGCATAATACCGGCCGTAAGACTTATACCGGCCGATAAAAAATAATGGAATTTAAAGAGATCTACACATGCAACAATAGTTATTTCTGAGGTATGCACACTTCAGACATCTAGGTGTCCAATACATCATTTACAAAGCATCGATAACAATGCATTCGAAGACAACAAGGCCAAAAGTTTTCATGTTCATTTTCGGAGTAGGCGAGCTCGTCGTGGGACAAACACACTGTCACGTTCATCGCCGGATTTGTAGATAATGATCACATGTGCTCACGGCACAAGACGAGCATGATTCAACAGCAATCTTGAATTTCTTTTGGTGACCTACAACTCGTGTAAAAGTGTGAAGAACCGTTGCATTATCGCCCGGATCTACAGCTGAATGGGTCAAATTGAACGTACGCCGCCATTTTCCCGCCATTTTAATGCTACGCCAGCAGTGAAGTTTTACGTCATAGCGGTTGTGACGGACCAAAATTAAATGAAAATTCTTGTAAGTATACGCCCATTTTCTCATGACTTTTTGTATGCTCATGCAGGTTTTTGTTTTGTGCAACTACTAACAGGAAAGGAAGTAACAACAGAGGATGTATAAAGGTACATAGCGGCAGTTAATTATGCCGTGTTTCGTTCGGCCGGTATTATTGCACCCCCTTCCAACCACGCGCCCGTTCTCCGTGCAATTCCGCGGTGTGTTCCAATTACAATATTATGTTTTTAGCAGGACAAGAGAGACAAAATAATATACACAGAAGAAGTGGCAAAGGTAAGCTGTAACAGCAACATGTAACTGGAGTAAATGATGCGTTGATCATTTGCCAAATTAGCATTGCTTGAGAAATTGCAGTAAACCGGCCGGTATTATGCTAATGGCTGTTACCATTGGCTACGAAAGAGACAACTAACAACTGTCCCTTATCATAACGAAATCAGAACATCTGTATCGCCCATAAAACTTCTGACACCCAACCCATCTAAGATGAGAGGACCTAATGGCATTTTAATCACCATGTCACTCAAATCAGCAGTACAGTATGTGAGACATCCATACCTGTTAAGCATTACCGTTAAATGTACCTCAACTTCTTACAATACTTACGCTTCACATCTCCATGATATCCTGAACAGACATAAATAAAACTAATTATCATATTAAAAAAACTCGGGGTTCCCCAAACAGCTGTTATACAAATCACCTCACAGTATCTGCTTGGAGCTAAGCCCATTAACAAACACTTAAAGCACGATGCCTGTTCCAATATATCGCAGATATAGGGGTGATTTCTGATATTATTACTTCAATTATAACGACAGATACGGCGCCCAAAATCTCATCGATTCGAGCTTTCATCACACCCCACCAACACAACAAGTATGAAACCAATCCATCTAGCCGTTCTTGAGTAATCTTGTACACAGACAGAGATACATAACAGAAAATATAACCTCCATGACATTTCATGGAGGTAATTATACACTCGTCCCTCCTTTATTAGAATTGATTTAAAACCCCGCGTAACAGAGCGTAACAACGTAATTTGTTTGGTAATAGATCTTATTTATGGGCCCAATTCTTTGTAACTGCATCATTAACAATGTGTAAAACTTGCGGACAGATTACTTGTTAATACCCAAGGTGATTCATCCGCCCATGAAGGTTGGTTATTCTGGGCCGCTGCGTGTTTTGAATACCTTTTGTAAAAGAAAGTCTGTTATGGGTTTGCGAAAAATAGCCATTACAGAGCTGTTTTATGGGCTGATTGTGAAGCAGCGACGGCGTGTCGTGATTGTTCTATTCTAATTTCACAGACAGGAGATTTTGAGTGACAGAACAAGGGCGATAGTAATAGGAAGAGATGACCACTCCTGCCGCGATTATATTAGAGCTATCTGCTGACACATGCAGACATTTGTAAACGATGACTCTTCTCTTAAATCTTTTTTTACCTTTATCTAACTATGACACATCTTCGGCCTTAACTGTTTTTTTTAGATATTAGGGTGAGTATATAATATTGCTTGTAGTATTTAGTATTGCTTGGTTACGACAGGCATATTCTTATTTGGAGCGGGTATTGTCACCTTTTATGCCGTGACTACATGTATGAGAGCGAAGTTGTCGTGAGCATATTTTACTATTAGAAGAAAACATTTGCAACCATATTCGCTACCATTTAGCTCTATGGGACCGTTTATTCTTTGACGTAGAAAAAGTATTGATGTATTGTATGATTTATTGAAGGGAGTTGACTCTTATTCTACTTCAACAGCGTTCTCATTATCAAAGAAACAAGAATAAAGAATCTGGTGTCTGTGTCTTACTTTGTATGTCCTGTTTGAAAGCTTGATTCCGTTACAAGAATCATCGGACCAGGCGGAGTCCAATGTCGCGGATATCGCTGAGGACGATGGCATCATGTCATAGACCCGTATGACGGAACGTTAGATTTTGTTCTAAATTAAAATTTTTGTAATTTTCTTTCTACTACTAAAAGAGCGTTGACTTGCTAGCCAGCGCCATTCCCGTGCGACTTTGAAGTGTCCTTGTTCACGAAATGCTCATATTGACACAAGACAGACTGTGGTTTCCTGTATATAGCTTGATTATTTTAGAAACTTCGCCCCAAATGCCTTGGGCAACATTTAATAATCTGGCATTATAAGGACATCTTGACAGATGCTTTTATGAATTTGAAAGACTTTATCTCGACCCTAATAAGGAAATCAAAGTCCCAGTTATCAAAGTCCCAAAATCAAAGTTATTATCTGAAGCATGCATGTTGGGAGAAAGGCAACATTATCCATTCAAATCATGGTCCAACTGATCTTATCCCCGAGCAGATGTTGTAATTCGATACATGTATCGTAACTTTTTGCATTTCTGTCACATAACGTAAACGTTGTGCGCCGCCGCGAAAATGGGACAAAATATTACGACGTTCCCTTACAACATTTTGATATTGAGAGAGAGCCAATTTCAACTTAACGTTGCCTATGTGTAAGGGAGCACGTAGATACGAGCATATATCATCTGCATTTGGCTCGTGCATAAAGAAGTCCACAGGGAAATTCCAAGAATTCAGTCTGACATCAAGCAAATTGAATTTCAGACGATCAAAATGGCTGATTAATTTTCATGACCACTTCACCAATTACCCGCTAAGTCGGATCCAAATCCAACAGTTATAGCAAGACTAAACAAGGCCGCATCCAGTTGGAGAGAAAATTTTGAGGCTTTCCAACTGTGAAACACAAGTATTATACAACATGCACTCATGTAACTTGGGACCACTAACCACTGGATCGACAATTTGAGTTTAACCGTGGCGGGAACCTCATGTGCTTACATTTTTACTTGAAAAAAAAGGCATCTTCTTCCTCACTTGAACAAAATTTGATGTAATCTATTCTGCAATACTGCATGACACACGCTGTGACTACTTGGACACATGCGAGCATAGCTACTCCCTATAGTTTGATAACTCATTGAGGATATACCTAGGATGCCACTCATAACGTGTGCTCTCCAAAATGAAAACGTCGATATCTACCTAGAAGTCATCATACCCTTGACTTTAACATCCCAATTACTTAGATAACACGGGAAGCGAAGGTGACTTTCACGAAACTTGCATTCTAATGCGACATTGAATAGGATGTCTCCTATCAGTAGTTAGAATATGTAGGGTACAGTCGGACAGTACGCGTTTTAACCGTGACGTCCTAGAGAACACGACGTCCTGCGCCTTCACTGGTTTCATCGAGGAGATTTCAGAATCGGTTTGACATCAATTCTCTGGATATGATCAACCGTTAAGTAACTTCCAATTGACGGTTAAAGACACGTGTCTTCAAGATGATCGAGGTGTCTGTCATGTCTGTTGTGTGCTACGAATGTTTTTGTCTCATTCCAGCGGCGGCCTCCGAAGAGGTCTCCGTCCTTTAATACCTTTAGTATAGGTGTCAGTCTTATTTTTACCGATGCATTGTAGTTGCCAGGCTTCGGTCTACTTTAGTTGAGACAAATTTAGATAAGTTTAAATGAACGAATGAATGGGTGAACGCATGAATGAATAAATGAGCGAACAAACGACGAATGAATCATTGAAGGAAGCAATGAATGAATGAATGAATGAATGAATGAATGAATGAATGAGTGAGTGAGTGAGTGAAGAACCAACTTAAA
The DNA here is from genome assembly GCF_000003815.2 of Branchiostoma floridae. NCBI lineage: Eukaryota > Metazoa > Chordata > Leptocardii > Amphioxiformes > Branchiostomatidae > Branchiostoma > Branchiostoma floridae. The sequence continues at coordinate 13,033,334 of NC_049979.1, read as the reverse complement.
GAATGATCCCAAAGTTGACCGTTGAACCTTTGCAGTTACACATGTTACTAGTATTAGTTGTGTTGTGTGGCTTTTCTGGCGAACCTGTAATATTTTGTAAGCTTGCAAATTGCATTGGATGTATACAACTTCAATCACTACAACCACATAAACCATTATCATTATTATTATCATCATGTCAATAGTCATCATCATTATCATTACTTTTTATCATTAACATGTCATGTCTAACTAAAGTTATCGTTGACCTGATCACCTGGCTTGAAAATCAGGCCATTTTTTGAAATCGAATGCCTCGGCCAGGGTGAAGGTGTGCATGGATATCAACATGTTCATAAAATACTGACAGACAGAAGAGACGTGCTGGTCTCAGCAACAGGTGTGTGACGTCACCAACAGGTGAGTCGGGCGGGAAGGGACGGGAGAGCAAGGTGCACGGCGCATGCGCAGACTAGGCGTTCAAGATGGCGTTCACTTTCGCAGCATTTTGCTACATCGTGGCATTGTTACTGTCGGCTTGTCTCATTTTCTTCGCTATTTGGCATGTAAGTATTTCCGACAGGTCAATGACTGTGTTATGGGGAAAATCTATGAATTTAGATTTGTCTAGTACATTTCATAATGTACTGATTGAAGATAACTGTACTCAAAGGTGGGAGGGCGGATTCCTCGAACATATCATATCCCCAGATAAATTTCTCAAAAACCATACCGTAGTCCTGTCAATGGTTTGGATATCTCAGAGCTGGAAACATGTCTGATTGCATTGTACTTAATATTAGAAAAGTTTGTCGTCTGGAATGCATTGTACTTCAAGTCACAAACGTTTACGTCATCGTTTGCTGCCTCTGCAGACACGACATGTTCTCTTGGAAATTATGGTTGTTCCTCTCTTCGGTATGGCTACATTACAATAGCCGGAACTGTCTTAGAGACTTAGGCCTTAGAAATCAAGGATTCAGCACTTCCAGCGCTGCCAAAACCATAAACGTCAAACAATTAGCTCACAACACAAGTGGATATATTGCGTATGAATGAGGGCTGAGGCCCCAGGCGAGGGCGGGCAGGCCTCCAGCCTGGCTCGGTAGGATCTGGAGTGTCGGAACTGCTCCTCATGAACTCATCTTTAGACTCTCTGTGCAGACTGTAACTATAGAACCAGGTAGGGCATCCCATTGTGGGACAGTGCCAGGGGAAAATTTAAGATCTGATGTAATGTAAGTTTCTGTTTGTGCACTCATAATTTGATTTGTTGGGTTCATAAAATGAATGGTTGTTCCCCAGGATATGCCCGTTCATGACTTGCACACTTCCCATAATTCACAGAGCCAGGGTTATGGATATGGATGTTACCACCGTTGCCCAGGGTGCGAAACCGGGTGAAACCAGCTAAAACCTTCAGTACGACAGCGGCAAACCCGCAAAGCATATGAACTAATGAGTTGTCCGACAAATACAGTACTACTATTATTAGAGCTGAGAATTTTACAAGTTTTGTGGTCAGAAGTATAAACTAGCCAGCATGTCACCACTGTAGCTGTTAGTTGGTTTTGGCCGATGACCTCACGGGTCACGATATCCGTAACCCTGGCGCTGTGAATTATGGGAAGTGTGCAAGTCGTGAAAGGCAGTCACAGTCACTTGTGATGCTTCAGTCTGTTGAGAACCAGATCACTAGAGCAGACAGCTGATGCTTTGTTGGACCAACTCATGTACTTTAAAAAAAAAGTAATTCTATCTCTATCTATGTATATTGTGCATTTGATTTTATTGACTGAACCATTCCAGATCATTGCCTTTGATGAGCTGAAGACAGACTATAAGAATCCTATAGACCAGTGCAACAGTCTCAACCCGGTAAGTTCAAACGGCTGGTTTCCTATACCATAGTCACACCTCTTACATGTAGTAATCTCATCTGTCATCTACAAGCATGTCATGTACAACCATTCATGTTCAGGCCTCATCCTGGGACCTTCATCCCAGCTAAGGTCAAAGAGTCAGCCAGACTATGCATTTGAATAAATGTTAAGTTCCTGTGGCTGCACAAGAAGATTACTGATACAAAGTCACAGTTGACATTTGAACTAATGTGTACAAATCCACTGAATTGTTACCTGATCATATTCACTTAAGACTTTTAAGTCTTAAAGGTGAGAAAGGAGCCAAGAGGAGGTTACAGTTCTTGAAAAGGATAATAATGCATGTGATTTAGGTTCACCGTTCTACAGAGCTGAAATTGTGAAATAACGCGGCGTTTGTCTTACATAGATAGAAAGATCTAAATGGATTTTTTCTTGTTTAAGCACCAGTATAGGCGACATGTAAAAATGCACCCAGTATCACCTATGCTTCCAGGGTTTGCCATCTATTGCATTGTCTGAAATCTCAATAAATAGATAGAATAAAGAAATAAATGACATATTAATCAAGTGTATGCAGATATGCATTGGTCCTTAATAGAGCTCAGTGTTACTCAGGAGCCTCTTGTGGACTGGGCATAGGCAGGCCACAAGTTTGTCATAAAGTATGTGAGACAGCAAAACATTTCTGTTGAATTTTTCCCAATTTATCTGGTGTCTACATGGAACTTGGAAGGTACAAATGTATCTTTCATCTTTAAGCAAAGACCATATATCATTATAGTCATCTCTGCCTGTAAGGTAATAGCCTTAAGACCTAGCCTGGACTTGTATACTGACCTGAATACTGATCTGTTCTCCCAGCTGGTCCTGCCCGAGTACATCATCCATGGCTTCTTCTGTCTCCTGTTCCTGCTGGCAGGAGAGTTCTTCTCCTTGGCTCTCAACATACCACTCATTGCGTACCATGTATACAGGTGGGAGGAGTGAACCAGTTGTTTATCTCCATGCAGATGATGGGAAAGATTGTAAAATACACGCAAATCAATCAACATAATCATTTGCTTATAACATAGCATTAAAAAACCTTAAACAAGTGCTTATTCTTATTTAGCTTCAGGGTGACATATGACCAGGGCTGGTAGGAAATTCCTATAATTTAATTGCATTTTGCACATGGCAAGGCAGTCAGTTAGGTTTGTAATTAGGTTTAAATGATATGGTACATATTGTGCATCCATAAGTTGTCCTAGATTTCTATGTGAGGTACACCAGTGTAGCTTTTCCTGAAAGTAAATTTCAAGAAGTGAGACTCATTGAGGTGAATGAGGTGAACGTCAACGGCTTTCAGCTGAATCCACAACTTTAAACTGGATAAAAAGAAAAGTCGTATGAGGTCATTGTCATCTGGCTAGATCCAAGATTAACTTATAAATAAAATGCTTTTTATGCTCTCTGGGTGTAAAATCCTATTTGACATGAAATCCTCTTTTCTCATAAAGCCAAGCTTTGTTGAATGGGATTCCAGATCTACAGTCAGATTGATTTGTGATAAGAAATGCAGCACCCACAGAGCTCTCTGTACAGGTACAGTGCAGGACAAGGGTCACAGATATGGTACCTGATGTATCACTTACATGCTTCTAGTTTACTGGAAAGTCTACTAGGAGTGAAAATAGAAAAAGTATAATTTATAAACCATCTTCAACTTCACCTTTGACAATCCTCTCTTCAGTTTTGATATAAATTCTATGAATAAAATGTTTCCTCAATGCATGTTATTCTCCCGCAGGTACGCAGGTCGCCCAGTGATGAGCAGCCCTGGCCTGTATGACCCCACCACCATAATGAATGCAGATGTGCTATCACATTGTCAGCGGGAGGGCTGGATCAAACTGGCCTTCTACCTCCTGTCCTTCTTCTACTACCTGTACAGGTGAGATGGCAAGGAACTGAAATATACTCACACACACACAAGATAATGCCATATGAAAAGATTGTATCTATTGGGAACTAAACTTAATAAAGGTTTTTCCCTTTAAAGATGAGGGAATTGTTTGCAAGACTAAGAGTTATAAAACTACAGACAGATAAATTGCATGCTGTGCAAATATTGTGCAAGTTGTAAAAAAAATCATAGTCCAAACTGACATTTGAATTAATATACCACAAAGTAATGTTGGATGATAAGAATATCAAACTAAATATTGTAATTCCAAATAGAACTATATAACAAATATAAAAGGAACATAATTGAAGAGGTTCATCAGTCACGTATGTATACAGTTACTATCAATTTTCAATTTTCGATGTGCTGTTAGACATTGAAAATTTGGAGGTACGTACTCTACCTTTAAAACAGTCACTGTTGAAAGAAAATTGATAATGACTAAAACCAACATGTAAATGGAACCAATACTATTGTCATTTTGAAAGGAACAGAGACTCATACATATTAATGATATGCTGGCAGCAGCAGATGTATAGACCTTTGATAAGCAAGCTATTTTATGCTTTAGATGTTCTCATTAAATGCAGCCAGCTAATACTTCGGCAGAAATTATCCAGATCTAAGTGTAGCCCAGAGACATATAGATGTCTTCCTCACAGCTTGCACCTTTCTGTAATCACTTTTCAAATGGACCCCAGTACATCACTGTTGCTAGGTGATGGGTGTCAGCTTTGCAGAACACTCACGTTGAAAAGCAGACACATAATTGGTATTTAAGGCTGGAAAAAGGAACATAAATGTGTGTCATTGTATATCATGTACATGTATATATATATATGTATGCCATTCTTGTAAGAAAGCTTCATGCGCATATAGAGGATGGTAATAAGATGACTGTAGATAAAATTTGCAGTTTGCAGCATGTCAAAAGGACTAATTGTAGCTTTATTCCAATCCTATTTATAGCTCTGATAAGAGTAGTGAAGTATCGTTATTGAGTTATTACGATACTTCACTACTTTTACACAGCATGTCAAAAGGACTAGTAACTTTATTCAAATCCTATTTATAGCTCTGATAAGAGTAGTGAAGTATCATTTCATTATCTGTAGCAGCTAGGTTTCCATCTCATCAATCCAAAGGTATCCAGTGTCTTGCATACAGAATCAAACCTTCCATCTGCCTTCATTGTTTTAATGAAATACTGTGATGACTTATAAGTGTTATATGCAGACACCTAGGCAATACCACAGCTTGGGCAATGGGCATGGTATGTAACCAGCAAATGTCCAGAGTATTAAGGAAAATTGAAGCCATTAAAGACAGAAAGGTAGGGTCCTCATTATTGTAACTTATTTAGATACATTTTTCTACACCTGTTGCATAGTTATCCAGAAAGACATTTTGACTGACTGTGTGTGTTTGTGTGTTTCAGCATGATATATGCCCTGGTGTCATCTTAGAGATGCTGGGTGCTTGGGCAGTGATGCAGGAATCTGTGGTCAGCTACATGTTGTCTTCTGTCTCATTGACTTGCATAGTGATGAATAAGATTTTCATGTTTTCCAACAAATCTGCTTTGTTTTGTTTTGTGCCATAGAACACTACAAGTCTTTGAAACATCAAATGAATATGATGGGCATGTTTTATAGGATAGGCAGTTCCCTGTAACCGTATCTATACCTGTAACTTTGTTGAACAGCTTTGAGTTTGATTTTTGATGCAGAATTACTTCAAGATAGACTAAAATGAGACCCCGTTGTTACAGATATTTGTCAGTTAGAGAATATACAGACTTATATAAGGGAGTAGTTAAAAACGGTGCATCAGTAGTACATGTAGTAGGTAGGATTGTGTCCCAATCAGTGGTCTTCTTCGATTGTTGTAAATGAAATTTGTTTCAACTATGGACACATCTTATGAAAGAAGGCAAAATACTTGTGCTACTAATATCACAAGTCAAGGAGAACAATGCTCTGTGCTAGTGCATATATATCACTGGATGACCAACCAGTATTGAGAAAGCTTTGCAAGTTGTTTGTAGTACATAACATGTTTTGCAATGGAAATAAATCAAATAAACCTTGTTGCAGCTAAAAGCAGAAGAAAACATGCCATACCACTATAATAACAAAGATTGGTTTTGAAAAAAACTTTTTGTTATACTATATATACAGTTTACAATGATAGTAACAATAGGTGTTGATGTTGTGACTGTGTGCTTTGACTAAAGTACACATTCGGTATTCATTGAAAAGACAGCTTGATTCTATTGAGGTAAATAGGTAGGAAAAACCTGTTATCTGCATTTAGTTTCAGATAAATAATTGGTGGTTGATTTTTTATGAAAGCTCCAAACTATGAACTGAAGCATATCTCTTCAATATGTCTGTTGAACCAAGGTTGATGCCAAACATGCTGTAATGACTTGTGTGAGTTTGTGTTGTTTGACTGGGTATTAATGCAAGGCATAGAGGTAAGGTACAGTATGCAAGACTCTGTAGTTTAAACAAGCAAAACCAAAAATAAGGTAGTGCCAATTTATTTGCTTTAAATAGAGTTGTATGGGGTGTAAGGGATAGGTTCAGGGTTTTGCTGTGATAAAAGGGTCCTTTGGAACACGGCAGCAGTTACATATTCATCACCTTAAATTAGGAACACGAGACTTGTAGAAAAGATTGTATCATTTGAATACTTTCTGCCAGAAATGCTTTCTGTCACAAAATTCATTGCTAATCTGTAAATAGGAAAATACTTGATCTTCTTTTAAAAAAGATGACCAACCAGATGACTTGGCAAAAAGATGGTGATACAAAGTTGTGTATGCATTTTGTATTGTCACATTGCTGGCTGTGCACCAAACTTAATAATGTCACTGAAGTAGCTGGATGTACAAAGGCAAATGTAGTGAAGTTTTGACACACATAAAAATGTAATTGCTGAACATTAGCTATGTCCCTTCAGTATTGATGGAGAGACACAGTTCTTCAATGTTTTATCATCTGTAACTAATCCTTTGTGTTGCCAATCATAATGCTTGGTGAAAATAAAACTTAACATCATAGCCTCATACATTTGACTGACAACACTAACTACTACATTGCTATGACTAGATAGATTATGCTGGTAGGTGTGGGATCAGGAAACAATTTCATTGTATGTATGAACTGCTTGTTGGAAATACAATGTTCACAAGAATCCTTGTGTCCATTCAAAGGGTCTTGTATACTCTTTTATAATTTCATTGTCCTATATGTCTTAGGCCATGTCAATACAACTTATGTTCGCTGTTCTTTGGTTTTTAAAGCTATGATGATATAAAGAGAGCTTGAAGAAAAATTTACTTTGGCAAAGGCAATGTCAGATGGCGACCGGTGCTCGCCCTGTATTCGGTAGGTTGTGAGTTTGATCCCGGCCGAGGTATACTAAAGACTTTAAAAAATGGTACATACTACTCTCTCTCATCTGACATTCTTCCACTTGAATGTCAGATGGCTCCCAAAGAGGAGGTGGGGGTGGGGGTGTGGTGTGTGTGTGTGTGTGTGTGTGTGTGTGTGTGTGTGGCGGGTGATAAGGTTAATTTATGTCATCATCATTCTTGCCACATATCTAGTGCTCATGATGCTGCTTTGGGGTCATCTGCATTCAAAGTACATACCTCATACACTCTGACTGCTTCTGAAAAATAGTGATACAGAATATGATGGAGTAGTGGGGTCATTAACCACTCTGACATAAATGCACTTGGGAAAATGTGACCCAGTCAGATAATATCAACTCTCATGATTCCACTGGTACCGCAAAGCAGCTACGTTAAAAAAGGGTGAATTTTAAGAAATCTACTGGAGCCAACTCCACATTATTGCGTGGGTGTTTGCTGCCTTTTCTTGTAACATTTATGAAATTTTTGTAACAATATAATACAGCATCACTAATGATCCTGAG
>NC_049979.1:13007974-13025476 GCF_000003815.2 Branchiostoma floridae | reverse complement strand
TTTGTCACCAATAAAATCTACATGCTATGGCCTATTCAGAAACTATCCAATGCTGTTTGAATGTGAGAGTCTGTACAAAGGGGACTCTTGGACATCTCTGAAGCTAAAAGAGTTTTTTTCTCAATTAGGAGTTTGTGATTGATGTTATTATTGCATATTTTTCTTTGTAGCATTATGAAGCCATAAGCTGAAGTATTTTGATGACATCACCAACCTTAGTACATGCAAGAAATATTTGGAATATACTAATTTTTGTTCATATTTGGAAGTCAATAATCAGGGAAACGGCAAAATATGCACAATTATGTTACAGGTACATGCAGAATGTGAATTATATTCTTGGAAAGATTGGATCTTTTCTTTTGATGACCACAGCAATTAACAAAAATATATTCCATTTCAGAACCAACCCCAAAGCTCCTGACCTTTCTATATTGAAAGAATCGTTATTTACAAGCTGGTATGCAGCAACCTTTCAAACCTTGCAGCATCTAAAAGAAGCTGTCAGAAGTCACTCATCTGTGAAAACTTTTCAGTATTGGCAACAATGACACCCATAACACACAGGCCATTGTCATCTTTTAGACTCATTGATGCAATTAGTGTAAGCATGCCAACAATACTCATTCAAATTGCATAGAGCATTTTGTTGTCCAAAAAAGCAGAACACAATACCTAAAACGCAATAAATCAATCAGTCACTCTAAGCATTATCTGCTGTATGTCATCAGCAAACTGAAATGTCTGAGACATTCAAGAATTTATTCAGATGTTTGATTTATTGTGTAACAATATAATGTATGATGTACAGTATCTGCATGTCAAACCTCCATCAACATTTCAAGAACAACACATTGGATGGGATGGGAGTGAGGGCCCAACACTTGGTCCATTTTTGTGTGTAAAAACAACAGTGTACAGATTTCCTTATTCCATTGACCCACTTACCTTGACAACTGTCCTGCTCTGTCGTTCCATGTCCACTGTACACCATTCCTGGCCTGTTGCTGAGAGCTAGAACTGTTTAGCTGAAGGGGTACTGGTGCTGACGTCGCATTGTTTGTTTGCACCTTTGTTTCTTCATGAGAATCTCCATGACTTTGTCCTCAAAGTGGTAGTCATGTGTTCCATAAAACTTGTACATTTCAGTTCAATTTTTGAATTATTTCTATTGCTTCAATTACGTTTTCTTTCAATGGTATGTACTAGTAGCTTTTTGTTGGGGGAGGGTATGCAGAATAAATAACATTTTTTTATGTGGACAAAATTGTACAAAGGACAGTGCCAGGAAGTTAGAAGGGCACGACAAGAGGAAAAGATAGGAATACAACATAACAGAATGGATAGAAGCTATGACTATGAGAGCGCCATAGATGTTAGGTCAAGGAAGATGGTGGATTGATTATTCATGGTGCCCCAACGACCAAGAGGTCAAGAGGTAGGTGATGTGGGGTGAGCTGAGGTGCTGCCTTTTTCATTTTTTATTGGTAAGTGCTAACCCCTTTGAAGAGTAAGATCAACCGATGTTATTTTTGTACACAAGAATTACCGTTGCTGGTATATATATCTTCCTACTTTTAAGTACCCCATCCATTCTGAGTCACAGTGATGGTGTGAAGGTTATCATCGTCATACACATGTATTTTCAAACATTTCAAATTCTTTGTACATATATGAGTAGATTTAATATATTATACATATTTTGAGCGCTATGTCAACTTTCTAGATATTTCCCCGGTTCAGTTAATTCTGAGTCACCAAGAGGGTTTTAAGATAATATTTGCATTGGTTTGAACTTTCAAGTAAAGAATAAAGTTCATCAGAATATAGAAAAAAAGTTGTAACTACTAGTATTGTGCCTTAGATATTCTTTTATTAAAAACGGTTCAAACTTACTAAAAAAATTATGTATAAGCTCTTGCAGTGACATGGGATGGACTTGAATTTACAAAACATTCTGCACTCTAGGTCAGAAATACGTTGTGTAAATTTCCTTGTCTCTTGTAAGTTCCGTCTATGTCAGTAGTTGATACACAAAACAGTATCTGGCTTCTAAAGCCTTCACTTTCACATTGGTCATGATTTGCAAACAGCAGCTGTCAGCAGGGCAGCTTCTGATGGTCAGTAATGTAATCATATTTCCATTACTGGCAATGCCAGTGTGATGGGAGTGCTGTTGCACATAAGGCCTAAGAAAAAAAATTTGAGGTTTCCGGTTACGCCACTGACCTTTGAAAAAAACTGCAGACACCAGCCTTTTTTGCATTAACCCCTAACAAGACATAAAGTTTTCGATCTGTGATGGAATTCAATACTGACCAAACTTCATCTACTTCACTTTCAGATTAATCTTTGAATGGATGAAGTTAGAATGACAACATTGTACTTTTTTGTTCAGTTTACAATTGTGCTTATTCAATGTATATCTATACAATGATAAAAATATGATGTTGAAAATAGTGTCTTGATGCATCTATTTGCCTTTTACATTTTGTTAAACTGTATTATTTATAACATCTTGGTTGACATCTAAAAAAAGGGACAATCCCTACCGACTGACCCTAATGTTTTCAGGACTGTAAACAGAAACACAGTATTTTTTGCTATAGCCCTAATCAAGGTTGTTTGTATTCAAGATGTGCCTTCTTGGTGTACCAGTGGGAAAGGTTTTTGGACACAGCTTTATCATTGTCGTAAAAGGTGTCAGCTACATGTATTAGTTACTGAACATGAATTCTGGGAAAACGATGTAGGATGTGCCATATAATGAGGGAATCCTACGGGTATGATTAGCCGCTGCTGAAGTATGTGGTGAAGTATGAGGAACAGATAAGCTGTGCTGTGTGTGGAATACAAATGTACATGTTGAAGAGGTTATGTACTGGCCATGAACTGCTGGTGTAAGTGGAGGTGGAGATAAGTACTGATTACATTGGCTTTAATCTTGAACACTCCAAAAATACTTGCAAGTTAAATAGTAGTACGCTGGTAAGTTAAAGTGCTGGAGTCTGTGAGGCTGGTTCAAATGCATATCCACAGGGGCAACAGGAATGTGAAAGTCATTTGTACTCTGGAAGATGTACTGAGAAATGTCAACTCACAAAATCTTTATTTCATGTACGATGTTTACATAGATGAGCAACAAGTACATATTACAGGTAGTACTCCTTGACCTCATGTCACAATGGCAGTAGTCACATGGGGCTTGACATTCACAACACTAATTCCTCCAAGAATAGATGTGAAAGACTTGTGTTCACAATGTCCTCACCATGGACAAAAATGTTGCTGTTCATCAATTATTACTAACCTAGTGGCAACATAATTTTGGCAATCAATTTCAACAAAAGAGCATTGCCAGCATGAAACATCACAAGGTTAGTGTGAATTATGTGCACAAAGTCATTTTCATTACATGTACAAAGGCTGGAAACTTGATGTAGTTAATATTCATGAGTACAAACTGTGATCTTTCAGTTCAAGAGAGTTCAAAGCTCGCACTTAAACAAGAATTGTACACTCACTCAGAGTTTAAATAAAATTCTGTGAGGATGAAAGGTTGATAAGGCATCTGATAGTGGTAGTAAAAGGTGTTTGAGATTGCAGATTTTTTGGGTCAGTATTCATAAGGCATTCCTGACTACTTCTGACAAATATTTGCAAGACAGGGAACAACAGATGATAAACCAGATAGTGAGTGACTGAGTTATCAAAAACGTGTATCTAAACATGAAAAGGTGTTAAAAGATTTGCACACTTTGTGCAGACCATGTTGTGCATGCACATCTCTTGGATAACATGCTATTTTCATGCATATGAACAGTTTGGTTCTGGCTAATGCAAATGTGTCATGATAGATAACCAGAAATTAGCTTTAAGTTGAGCAGGCATGCATATCATCATTTTAACCAAGGCCACACCAATGACATGCCCTCCAAAATAGAAATGTAGAGTTTCTCAATTGTTTTGCCAATACTGAAATGTTGTGTTATTGCGGTGGGACGACTACTCTTTCTTAACAGCCAGGGGCTGAATCGTGATGAGCTTACAATACGCAGAGCTAAATTGCAAGGATCTGGAGTGAGCTGACACTTGGCACCACTCAGGTGACCTCAATGTTGGCACTACATTTTTTAAAAACCTTTATTCAACCTTGATACATCATCGGCCTAAGCCGTTTTTCAAGGGTGGAGGAGGTCAGAGGTCTGTGTGAATGCATGATATTTCTTCAGCTTCAGTTAAGAAGCCCCAAATAAAACTCCCTATACATTTCCACGAAATCGTCTTCAGGGAGGGACGTGCTCGAGGAGGTGCCTGGACCACGTTAAACAGCCTCATTACTCATAATTTGGGTACCTACTGGCTGGCAAAATACACCTGGTGATTATTATTATTACTATTATTATCATTATTTAATTTGACTGGTCTGAAAAAGATGACAACGACTTGATGTGGCCTTACAATGCTGTCCAGGGTGCTGAAAGGTGAGTAGTTGGCAGCTGACAGTCACATGGATGGCTGTGACTGATGCTACGGCTCACTACAGTACACTACTATTGGCCCCTTATCTACGGCACATACATGTAAATCTATATGCCCCAATTCATTCTGCACACAACAGCTGCCTTCCACAGACCCAGACAGCCTTAACGCGATTTTCTCTGATCCTACCTTCATGTACATCAATGTGAAAGTAAGGGAGAGCATCCAAATTCTGCCCTCCATGTTCACGATTCACATAGACTTCAAAATGGCATATCTGAGATACTCAGATCCACATTCAATCTACAGGAGTAGCAGTACTTCTCCCACTTGTGTTGTGGGAGTGTTGTTTCGTACAAAATTGATGACCATGTGGGATATGGAAGGCAGCTACTGCAGTGAGTGATGCAAATAAGACCTACTGTGGTCAAGATCAACTTCATGTTTCACAACATCAATAGTCCCTGACAACATATGACAATTGCACCTTCAATAAGGTTGTTAATTGATTTTTCATAACTTCTCACACATATTAATGTAAATAATCTCAAACATATTAATGTAAATAATAATGATTATCTTCAAATCAGTACTGTGTGATACACCGATCTGGTGCAGCATTTGTGTGCAGAGCTTATCGGAAGAGGGCCAACTTTTCCCTCAGCCACTCATCTGTCAACTCATCCACATTACGGACTTCAAAGACCTGGAGAAACATATAGAAAACAACATCATTACTAAAACATTGTAACAGGTTTCTGCAAAAAGACATATTCGAAATGATCTGATACTAGAAATGTTACATACAAAAGTACCAATTTGATGGATAGAGCAGTCACTTAGAACCTAAAACACTTCAGGACAAATTAGTAGGCTTCTAGTAGATAATGACTTCCATGGCAGAAAGCCCTCCTACAGTATACAGGTTTCACAAAACTGATAGGGAGTTCCATCTTTTGTCTAACCAGTGCAATATGAAGATTTAAAAAGTGTCAACAAATATTAGACTATATATAAACTTGGCACAAAAAGTTTGAAACATCAACTTTGGTAGATCATATTTCCGTTGTTTCTGCATTAATTTCAATGCATTATATAGAAAACATGTGTGATTTCCTTTCCAATGGTATAAAATTAAATATCATTGTAAGCTCATGGAAATAGCACCAGGCCTGCTTACATGAGTGGGTCATCCAAACAAATTGCCCCAACTTCCCTGCTTCTGTTCAACACTGAATCCTCCAGTTAGTTTGCCCACAGGTGTTAATGATGAAATCAATTCTATTTTCATATAATTTATGGTATACATAAAATCTTTTTATTTTTAGCACATTTGATTAGAGCATATTTGCCCTTTTGGCTGTTGCATGGCCGAATCAAAGCATGGATGCACCAAGGAGAATGCCACGCTGACTGTTGTATGGATAGAGTAATAGTGCTTGGTGGGGGAGGCAAGTATGGTGGGGTGGTATAACTGCCAGAGGAAAAATAAGGTTCGTCATCATTCCTAATCCTAGCAGCCTCAATGCAGTGAAATAGGGATATTATTCTCCATGCAGTTACAATGCCCAATGAGCAAGGACCATTGCAGACTACCGGCTGGATGCAGGATTACTGAGTTTTAGGATCAAACAGCCTATAGCTAATACCCTATTCACCTTTGGGGTCAAATCGTTAGCTTGAATATAGAGTAACCGTGGCTTTGATTGACATGTATTGTTTATTCAACTTGCCTTCATTAACAAGTCAATGCTGATGGAAGAAAATGAGCTGAATGGAGTGTAGTTCTCTAGTAGGATAATTTTAGCACTTTATTTTTGTGACCCCGCGACGTAAGCAGGCCTGGTGCTCTTTCCATGAATCTACAGTTATAAAATACTCTACTCAAATCTGCTAAACACAAACTTTGATGTTCTGTATATCAAAAGTTGCGTGAAAAATGGATTGATTGAATCATTGACACCCGCAGCCGTACCACTGAAATGATACTGTATGATTTTTTTTTGTATGAGCCCTAGAATATAAGCTGAATCTGAGCTAAAGGCATCCCAATAAACTCAGTACAGTGTTGAACAGAAGCAGGGTAATTTGGGTAACTTTTTTTAAACTTGGCTCCTCTCCAAACAGATAACTCCTATACAATGTATCCATCAATATCATCATCCTTGTATAGTGCAGCCTACCTATGAGAACTAATACCCTATCAAACTGCTTACATCTCTCCCATCAAGCTTACATGTTTAGAAACACTACAGCTTAATATACCCAGTGTTACATTAGCTAGAGCCATGAGATTGCTTGGTAAAGAGGTGTAGTGCATTGGCGTCTTTCTGGAGTCTTGAAGGCATTCCCTGCAGATCTACATGTGCATATTGCCATGTTGGTGCATTAATGAGCCTGGCACAGGAACAAGGCTGATGTCTGTGTAGTGGGAAGGAATTCGATGACCTCTAAATACTCCAATCCATCAACATCTTAGGAAACCCTCAAAGGAATAAGGACCGAGCTGCTTCATTATGGTTGCAAAGAAACTGAAGATGTGGAAACAGAGTATACAGCTTCCCAAGAGAGACAAAAATACAACTTACCCAAGTCCCATTGCTGTTTGTGCCAAAATTGATTTATCAATATCAGTCCTAACACTATTCCTTCCAACATTATTTAACTATTTCCCAGCTGGCTAACCCCCTAACACATACAGCTTTTTATACCAAATGGCTACTTTAGCAGACGGAAGGTTAATTTACTTCCAGTATCAGAGAGGAACACAATCAGCACAAAATACAACTACAATCTTAGATTTACATCAGGGATCTATCCACACTCTATGAGTTTGCATGCTAAAACATTGTTTGGGTGATCTGAGACAGCTATGCAGGTGCAGAGGGAGGATATCAGTGCTGCAATCACCAATGCTTATCTAACATCAGCTGTGGCTTGGGGATTTCCCTCAGAAAAAAAATCATTAATGTCCCTCATTGAGGATTCTGCCTTAGGTTGGCATTGAAAATCGGTAAATTTCAAGGAGGATTTGGAGACCTTGAGTACTAGTGGTTTGAATGCTATCTAGATCTCGCTATGTCAACAAAAGATAACATTTCCCTCATTCAATTGTTCATATAATTTCTCACATTATATGCCAAGAACAGAGCATTGCGCATACAAGTAACATAACCTGTTTCAACCATACATTGTATGACCATGTAGGTGACTTATATACAGTGCCATCTGATTCAAATTCTTAGTTTTTTTAATGGAATCTGTTGACAGACAGTTTCTCGTTTCAACCCTAAATTCTTCTAAATAATTGATTTTTTCTTACTTAACATTGCTGCATTTGTTGTCCCATCTTCATTTGTTTCGATGTCTTAAGTACCTTATGGATACAAATGTACATAACGTTACATTTTGTACTTTCATTATAACTTTCAGCTGAATGCTTCCTCTCCATCAAAGTAAAAAAAGGTCATGTTCTTTGAGAATAGACATTTAAATGTTGCTGGAAGCACATTGAAGAGAAGGATGGCTAATCAGACATGGTTACCAAACAAGCTCTGTATCCAGCAGACAATCTTGCAGACTCTTTCGATACTTGACATTTTTCTGCGCTGCATTTTCAATATGTTGCAGCTATTGACCCATGACTAGAAAAGAGTCTCGAGATTATTACTCAGGGAATCCAAAATTGATTCAACCCATAAATCTCTTTGATTGGCTTGTTGGAATACCACTTATGACAAGAGGGTCACCTGGAAAGGTTACCACAATGACCTTGATCTGCTTGACTACAGGAACTGCTGATATGACTTTTTAATATAAGCCATGAGGACGGACCTCAAGGACAGGAGACATGAGAACGGTTATCTTGTACACGTAGTACACATCGCACATGTAGGTACACCATCCCCTGCCTGATATGTGGATTCTAACCAAGAAATTCTAGTAAACTGTATGACTTTGCAATCTCAAGTAGCCATGGGGACAGACTTCAAGGACATGAGGACTTTTCTATTGTGCGCATAGATACTAGGTACACCATATCACTCTAACACATACACACTCTTCATGGTAATCCTTCGTACATGCACCAACTTAGAAACATATGCTACAAAGGGACTTTGACAAACTGAGGATGGGCCTGAAGGAAGCAGAAACTGGCTCAAAATACCCTGCGTGGGCAAGGCTTGTTACCCAATGTGCCACAAGGCACAGAACGATCCAAGTCTAAGTGAGATACACCATTCCCTACGTAATATCTCGATTCCCTCCGTGGAATTCAATGAGTGAACAACTTTCTGGAGGTTACAGAAATGATGCACCTGATGTACCAGGTAATCAGACAGACTTTTGCAGGCACTTATGCAGGCACACAGTACATCATGGGACTTAAATGCTGTTTGAATACACTAAACCCTCAAAACCCAAAGTGACTCACTCTGTGGAAACTAAGGATCGTGCCCTTTTATTGCACATATAGCTGCAACATCACTTGCAAAGGTGGGAGCTCCAGCAGGAATATATCAGAAAGGATTTTGTACATCCAGGTCAACAAGCCTCATCCTTAGAAGCATGGGCTTTTCCTTTCATGCATACATGTAGGTCTGTGGTTAGTGAACAAACAGTGATACAGTGTGGTTGTGGTTTTGGTTATGGACCAAAACGTCAACTGTTTGAATCTTAGCTGTTGTCACTTGGCTTACTTCTACACTATTGTAAAGTGCTTTAGTTCCTGGATGGAATATGAAGTCATGGAGCATTGTTATGCCTGTTTGAGCTAGGGACGTACATTGAACCTGTATAAACATGTTAAGTTACTGCACATACTACATGTATCTATCATTTTGTCATGACCACATACAGCAAGATTAACTTCTCAGTAAACTAAACAGGATTGAAATTCTGTTGACATTATTTTCTACTACATGTATCTGCAAGCATCATTGTTCCACCATATGGTACCCAAGTACACCACAATGAGTGGGCATATCAGCTATCAGTAGATCACACATGCTGATCAGCTTCCTGCCCTGGGGTAAAATCTGCTCATAAAATGCATATGACTTGTGCAAGGCAGTCAGAAACTAGACATAAGGACATGAGTCAAACTGTGGTATATAAGAAACATCCAGTTCCATCTTGAAAGTACTCTTGTAACAAACTGTCCTGGTTCTGCCAATGCAGGGTGTTTTATTTAGTAATATAATAGTAGTATCAACTTTTATTATCATCATCATTTATGCAGTGCCTTGAAGTGGAGGTGAATCCGTAATTCTCAGTACTTACAGTTATTCAATGTTTTTATTGAACCTTCTTATCTCATACATATTGTGTATAGGCTGCAAACCACCAGTCATGACTTGTCTATTTCTCTGCACTCTATACTCCATTATGGGTGACATTATTAGTTTGTGGTTTATGTTAGCAAAACCTGAAGTGACAGATAGCCTCCCCAGGAGAGCCTTGGGTATGCTGAACTCCATCAGTCCATGTACCAGGAGAAGCTCCATGCCTTGAGGGCTGATTCCCTGTCATGTTGATAGTTGATCTGCTCTATTTCAAAATGGCCTCAGAAGCCCAAGGCATAAAACCTCAGCAACACATCACACTTGTTTAAAAAAGTAAATTACCACAATATAGGCTAGGTGTCATGAAACAGACAAAAGTATAGGAGCCCCAGTAAGGCATAGGTCACATTTCCAAACTGGGGCCCGGCTTTGGGGAGCAAAAAGAATAATGTAAAAGAGATCAAAATACAAAATTTCAAAATAAAATTCATGGGCATGATTTGTGTATATTTCTAGGTGTACCTTTTAATTTTATATTTCTTTAAACATCCCAGTCAGGCCCTAGTTTGAAAATGTGACCCAAGCCTAAACTAACCAGGACCACAATATTCTGAAAGGAGACGTTATCCTTTTCTACCTGGTGACCTCAGAGTCATTCCTGAGGGGATTTCCGGAGAGGCTTCTCAACCTAATACATGTACCTGGAGAGAATTCTTAAGGTTTTATCAATTCAAGGAGCTTTCATCAACTTTCATGATAAAGCCTGCGTGATGAATTGAAAACTCATCCACTTAGAAACAATCTTCTGGTAGTTTAATATGCATGACAGATGTAAACCTTCACATGTGAATACGAGATTGACTTCAAACATTTCCCTGATGGCAAGCTCTTCCTCTTGATGGCTGTACACTAAATAAAATATCCTGAGTCAATTCACTGGAAATATTTGATGATGACTGTCTGTGCAAAGCTTTCCAAATGGGCCAGCAGACTCCAGCTAAATGATCCCCCTGTATTCATTCAGAACTTAGCAGGAAGGTTATTTCCCCGGAGAAGCTACTGGATTTACCTGAGGGTCAAGGGAAACTTTCTGAGGGGAGAAAAGAGGATAAAAGGATAAGCTGCAAAGGCTAAGCCTTTTCCATTGCACAATTCTATACAGGCCTCGAAATTCATTTTTGGGATTAGGTGCACTGGTGCACCCAGCTTAAGAAATTGGGTGCACCAAACAATTTTTGGGTGCACCACTTAAATTGAAGTAATAGTGGATCTTTGGGCCCCCCCGGGGATCAAAGTTGTTAATTGGATGCAGTCGCTCCCAGGGTCTAACCTACACGTGGGATCCCTACTCACTCCCGCCATCAGATCTTAGGGAGCAGGCTGCCTACTAATCAAACTTAGTTACAAGCTATCAAATTCTTAAACAAGTACCATGATAGACATTTTTATTATATTTCTAACACTTAGATGTCAAGAATATGATGTATACCGGTATACTTTGAAAGTTTGATATCTTAACGTACAAAAACCTAAGAAAATATTTGGGTGCACCCTGTGCACCCACAGAAAAAAATTGGGTGCACAGCTCTAATTTTGGGTGCACCTGGGTGCACATGTACCCAGTATTTCGAGCCCTGCAATATGATCAGTATCTACATCTTATTGTGCTTCTTCTTATCATTGCAAAAGAAATGCTGTTTCAATACAAAAAAAAGTTTACACACTTATGATACGGACATGATCTAGATAAATAGTGAGGTAATAAAATTGTTGTGTTCAAGTTTCAACCACAAAAGAAAGTCAGTTTTGATATAATGATGAGAAAACGCAGATGTGCAAAAGTGAATTAGTACTATAAACATTCCACAAAGAGGAAGAGCCAGGGTTATTGACATGACGAAGGCTTACAGATACACAGGTCCTGATACACAACTGTAAGCAAATATCAGCAAATTGGCACAAGATGGGAATATAGTAATTTACAGCTTACTTTATTGACAATTATAAATTGTTAACACATCAATTCAATTGTTGAAATTTTTCCAATCAGTTTGATGTTGCTTTAGATGATATTTACAAGAAAGCAACAACATCAGTAGAATAATGAAGACATACCCAAAGGCTCCGAGTGATTTTGTGGCTTTACAAGATTCATAGTGATATCAGTTTAAAAAAAAAAAAGAGTTTTGAGATTTATATGAAATATTCTTGTTTCATATTGCGTCCTTAATCATGTAAATAAGGTGGTGAGTAGCATTAGCTATCTTATATTATGGTTTTGCCTAAATATTAGACATTCTGCAACATACTGTAGAAATTGATTCATCACTTCCTCCTTCAGACAAATTCTTTCCATGCCTAGGAAGGTTGCAGTTAGCCTAGGGGACTCACCTGCATGCCATCTATCTTAAAGGCGACCAGGGTAGTTTTTAGAGCAATAAAATCAAGAATATTCTGGATGAGACAATCGGTATGATAACGACATTTACTTCACCATACTAGCACAATTGTATCATTATTTTGTACTTTCAGCATTTAAAAGGATGCACAAACAAGCTGCAAACGGCCCCCTTTGATTTATTGGCACAATAAATCAGCACAGGATCGAGCCACTAACGGTTTCCCGTCGGTACTTTTCGGAGATTTTTGAACGCATGAGGTCACCGAGCAAATTGAATCTGATTCGCCAGTTCGCAAATCGAAACCTTATTCGAACAAGCGACAACATCTCCGGAAGCATTTGGGATTCATTGGTCATGTTCGCGTGCGTTCTGTAAATTTGAAATAATGGCACGTGCAGCGCTCAGAGTTTCAATGAGTTCTCACCACCCAATGACGTCTCATCTTTGCTCAATAAAGGTCGATATGCAATGAAATAGTGTTATTTAAGCTTACTGTATGTAAAAATGACTTGAAAATTAAATTTGAAAAGACTAAAAAAAATGCTCTGGGTGCCTATAATGTGGCTGCAAACTTCTTCTTTAAGTCCAAGGCCAAATGTGTTTTGGCTGCAAAACATGCTGCTAACAGTGTCTCTGATATTTCAATGAGCTTAAATATCTTCAGAAACACATTACCTTTCTTGTAGAAAACCTACTTTCTAACCTTTTCCATGCTGTCTATCTCTGTAACGAAAAGGGCATTCAGTGCCAAAGGGCTTCTTCTGAGTGCTATGGATAATTTGATGCGGCATCTCTCTAACTTTCACAATATTGCCAGCAGGGAGCAAGACAAATACATGTAGGAGTATTGCTAACCTGTAGACCTTTTCCGACAAAGAGGAGTCCAATATACCGTTGCAAAATCACTGCCACGCACAACACAGACAGTTATGCAATAAATGTTATTCATATTTTTTTAATGTAATCAATACATACAAGGATCTACAGACTTTTTAGATTATACTATAACATTGACCGTACAAAACAACAGGGAACAGTTGATACAACTTGAATTGAATAGATCAAATGCTCCACCCCCACCAGGAAAAAAACAGCACATGCCAAGATACATCATTTACCTTAGGAGGCCCAAATTTACACCACTTAACCCTAATGTCAACAGGTATTTGCCACGTAAACATCGTGGCCACAGATCATCCTGTGCCAAAGAAATGTCTTACTTCAGTACCAATTGCAAGGTGCCCAAAATTGACATTCAGCATCTGGTTTACCCCACCTACCCACCTGCTACATACCATCCCAATTCATCCAGTCGATCTTGAGATATACCCCCAGACATCATATTGACCAAAAACAGTAACTCCATTTTCATGCAGTTAATAAAATAAATGTAGCATTTTCTGAACTGGACAAAAATCAAGCCGGAAGGTTGAAAGCACATTATTTTTACCTAAGCCTATCTTCAAACACCACTGTGACAAAGCTAGTCACAGTTGGAGCAACTTTCCATCCACGCCAAAAACAATCATATTGCAGAAGTTTGAGCACAAAGTATAAGCCATTAGCAACAGGATATCACAAGGACTAGATTGATGTTGCCATTTTGTTTGAAGGTGGGAGGAAATCTGGAGCTCAGAGTTCCTCAGCAGTCCCTACAGGAGACCATTACTGCAATGAGCTCTCCTCCTGGCTGCTGTAATTGAAGCACCACCTGTGTACTTCCAATGAAGGGCTGCTATAACAGCAAGTCAACAGACACCAGGAAATGAGTTTTCATTAATTACATGGGTATTTCTGGTAGCTCGTACTTCATTATACTGAACAATTTATCACCTCCACATAGGAGGTTACTTTTCTTTTGCTAGTGGTATCTTGGCAAGGGTTTATAGAAAAGGATGGACCTAGCAGCTGGGCTAACTGCCAATCCTTCATAGCCTCCAAGGCATGGGGTTTGGCATCCAATGCAATTTTTAAAAGGAAAAGAAAAATGGGTCAATGGCAGATGATAATCATAGCTCTGAGTATGCTGGGCAGAAGACAGCAGTAGATCATATTTCTGGAGGGGGGCCAATTGACAACTCCATCAAAACTTGTACATCTTAACTAAATGCCAAACATAATACAGAACATACTGAAAGAGGAGGGATAGGAGGACAAATCAAGAAAACTGGTTGGATGGGCCAGGCAATGATTGGACATGGAAAATGGTCTGAAATTTTGGAAGTATGAATTTGTCTACATTTGTGTGTCTATTTGTGCATGTGTTTACTAAGTAGAATGTAAGTGTTGTTTGTGTTGTTCCTTTCTTTCATTCACAATACATCACAGATAGCCACCCAAATCCCTCTAGGCCCGACTGGCAGTGCAACCACAGAGAAGAGTACAGTGTCCATGCTAAGGAACTGGGGGCTCCTGAAATGGATGCTGAATGCTCATTGGTCCCACCCTGTCAATAAGATCAGCTGTTGCCTTCCATCCAAGTCAACCACAACAGTTCTTTCTCAAGGAAATTTCTTGAAGAGGCTAAATCTCCTTACATACTCTTGGGGGCCCAGAGATGGTAGTCTGGCTGGGCAACCAGCCCAGGTGCTGGGCCCAACCCTTACCAGAAACCCTCTTGGCAAGGCTCTATTTTGCCCCAGGCAGAAATTTTCCATACTTGCATCTTGCACATATATTTCTTTCAACCAAGGTATAACCGAGCAGTGGTGTTAATCAAAGTGAAAACTACAAACAGCTCTCTCCTGTCATGCAGAAATCCTGCTTTCCACTACGTTTCTAACTAAAGTCATGCATGCACTCAGGATTTATAGCTTTTGATGTTGTCTGATAGACTCTTATACTCAAAATATGTCTTTATACAATAACACTAAAAACATACTTCCTGTAAGCAGCTAGAGCAATGCATCTCATGTCTCCACTTTGAAAAGTAAAAAAAAAAAGAAACCTCACGTGAGCATATCTACATCACAAAAAGGAGGTGTGTGTGTGTGTGTTTGTCAGTGTTTGCAATAACTCAAGAACCTCTTGATGGACTGTGATCATAATTGGTGGGTAGGTGTTGGCATGGCGAAGGTCAAGTCTACTTCTAACAGTGATGCATTTCTTGACCTGATGAGTTACATGACTGATGAGGATCAGAAATGCAAAGTCACAGTGCTGGTAGATACACTCTCTGGTAGTTGAGGCAAATCAATATCACATGACACATAGTGTTCACATGACCCAGTAGAAAAAAAGGGTCCCCTTAGAAAGAAAAGCCAAGTTTGTGAAAGCCTCCAAGCTGATATCTTACTTTCTTAGTTATTTATAACTGTTCAAACTGAAAGGTCAGAACATTTATCAAGGAGATTGTATCTTCAAGCCATACTAGAATGCCTCAGTCTATACTTTACTAGGATCATACCGTATCTGTACTCAGTAGACTATGACTGTACCTGTGTAAATTGGACCATCAATAATTTGCAATGGACCTATGCAGTCACAGATAAGGAATACTGAAACAACTCTCAGGTGAAGTTAACTGTAAAACTACAATATGGTACATAAGATATGTTGTAACCAGAGTTTGGCAACCTCATACCTCCATAAAACAGATTTTATGCAAATGACTTACACATTTACATAATTCATGCATGGTGCATGGTGATGTTAACCTTCAACTAACATGTGTCCAGTGTAAAGTTCCTATCATTTATCATTGAGCAGTTTTGTAATTTTTGGATGTTAGTGTTAGGGAAATAACGGAAATCTGTCCTTTTTCTTCAGTTATCCTATAGAATTTTCATAAATCATGCATCAATGTCCTCCCATTTTGCATAATTTGTATTTCATTTTTAACATCTTTGTCTAAGCTATGTATATACCACGTATCATAAAAATCTGTCATTCCTTTCTTGAGTTATCCTCTTCGTTTTTGACGAAATGAACCTTCAATTCCAGAACTATCCACAAGGCCACTTGTACATGTATGTCACTGCTCATGAGCCCAAGAGCTAACTACCATTTAAAATTGTGACCATAGCATGTCTAGAACATGTAACATGACACATTAAAACCAGAAGTTCCACTGCAGTAATGTTACCTAAGGAAGCCGCAAGGTGGTAAAAATCTAATCATTTTCATTTTTCGTCACACAATATCAACATACCAAATATGAAACCAATCCATCCAGTTGTTCTTGAGTTATCTTGTTAACCAACAGACACGCAGTGAGACACGCACACACATGCACACAAACACACACTGTGACACACACACACACATGCAAATGCTGCCTAAAATATAACCTCCTTGACATACTTCATGTAGGCAATTATGGACCAATTGATGCTGGTTTGGAATCATCCTACAATATCAGAACATATTACTTTACAATGACACACATTACATGAATGACAAGAATCTGCTATTACGTATTAGTAGTTGGTATGGAATGTCTACCTTGCTCTCAAATTAACAATGAGATTTTCCAGGGCTCGAAATACTGGGTGCATCTGTACCTTGGTGCACCCAAAATTGGAGCTGTGCACCCAATTTTTTTCTGTGGGTGCATAAGTGCATTCAAATATTTTTGTCGTCGGTTTATGTATGTAAATATATTTCAAAAAATAGTAAACACCATCTAAGTGTTGACATCTAAGTGTTAGAAAGATAACAAAATATCTTTCATGTTTAAGGATTTGCTTTAAACTTTGCAAGTAAACTTTGAAAGTTGATCCCCAAAATAACAGTAGTGACTGTTTCTTAAGAAACATATACCGTACCATTATAGACAAAACAGAAATCATATTACTGCATTATTGTAATTTTCCAATGACAACTTTTCTGCCTGTTTTTAAATCATTTTTCGGATTATTTTTCAGCTAAAAAAGTATTTCTAAAACGTTTTCTTAGAATATTTGTGAATAAAAGGAAGTACTAGTAATATACTTATGGTGCACCCAAACATTGCTTTGGTACACCCAATTTCTTATGTTGCCAATTGGGTGCACGGGTACATCTAATCCCCAAAATGAATTTCGAGCCGTTTTCTCAGGTTGTAAAGTGATGCAAGTTGCATATTTAGCTGACAGCAGAAAGGAGCAATCAGTTCTCCAGCTGCACAGTATCTCCCAGGAATCTGTTACTGTCTGAGATGACATATTGTTGGGCTTCAGCAGAGGGGTAGCTGGAGACATTGATTGCTGGTTTCTCATCCCACTAGGAGGAGGAGAAACTTTACTGCTCCTGCTACTTGTGTTTTAGATAGAACTGAAGACAAATGACATACCTCACACATATACCACTAGCCTACATAATGGATTGCTGTTGCTGATGCCGGCAAGCCAGGG
>NC_049979.1:12994482-13007874 GCF_000003815.2 Branchiostoma floridae | reverse complement strand
TTTCCATACCCCCCCCCCCCAAAAAAATCATTGTGAATTTGCGGTAGCATCCTTGAATGGTTATAACTCATTTAATACATACACATGTAAAGTACATATGTTTTGCATGCTGATGTTAGCAAACTGGTTAAGATAATATCACAGATTTAAAAATGATTACCTTTATGACTTGCATGCACATACATTTAAACTTATCACAGATTTATGACTAGCATGTACATACATTTAAACTCATTGTTACATGCTCAGCAAAATATCTCAATGGAATATGCATCTAGCTGTGCAACCCATTTTATTATGGAAGTTTTATTTGGTTGATCACTTTTAAAGTGGTAGAGGTAATGGATTTTCCAAATTTCTCTCCAAATCTAAAGTGAGCATTGTAAGGTCTATGCCTGGTAGGGAATAACTACAACTTTGTTTGTCACTTGCACTGTCATGTGATTACTCCTGATATGTTTCTGCTGTACTCTGAGATCAATAGGGCAGGTGTGGCTGGAACAAGCTCACTAATGTCTATGTCCTGGCTATATTCATGTGCCATTATTATCTGGGAAAAGCTGTCAATAAGTGTCATTGCTGAGACCAATCTTACAATAGCATGGCTGATGCTAAAAAATATGGAAAACCATTCAACCAATAGCACATTTCTTAGGTAAACCTTAAAAAGTTTTAACATAGAATTCTTGATTATACTGCAACATCTGTTAAGTCAATGTGACACTGCCAAATTTCAGAATTGCTGAGCATCTTTTTGTTTGAAAGCCTGTCCTCTGACCCTCCAATAAAAGCCAAATTAAATAAAAACAAAAGCAGAAGCACTGCACTAACTAGCCATGTGTACATCATCTCAACTGAATTCAGCAGTTTCAGCAGCAGGTTGTTTCTTACTTTTCCATCAAGTATTTGTACTCGATGTGTATTTCATAGATCATACAATGCAAGGCACACTGATCATGTGTGTGTTGATCGTGTGCATGTGTGTGTGTTACACAGTAGTACATATGGTACTTGTAATTTACCAACCCTACAGAAATAAGCCGTATACATTACAACATGGCATATGGTGTATGCAATATGGTGACTTTACAATCCACAGGGCTTTGAAGAATGGCAAAAATTTGTAGAGCACAAAGAGATTGTCATAGTTTCATACAGGACAATCTCTTAGGTACTTCCTCTGTATTGAAGGTCATACAGGTGCAGTATTCTCCTGGTGTTATGTTATATAGTTCTATTGTGCAAGTAAAATGTAACCTATTTAGGCTTATTTTCTTATTTCTGGGTTAAATCTGTATTCAAGGAATCTCAAAGGGCAGGCAGTGTGTTTGCTGTGAGGCACAGAGCTGAGCCAAATAACCTTTCTGAAGTGCAACATTCGCTGAACCATGAATCAGACCATTTCATTTGATGCTTATCTGACAAGCCAAAGTGGGTTTATGGAAAACAAACATCTGCCTCTATAGCCTATATACATAACACAAGTCTGGTGAACAAAATAAAATAGCACCCCCTTTCATATCAATGTAGTACTGCATCTGACCATCTTGTAAGTGTGTTACTGTGTTTTATGTTCATCATAATTCATCAGATTATTATCCATGTGTGGGGAATTTTTCATCAGGTGTCAATGCAAAGACAAATTGTTAACTTTGAATCATCCTCAGGCTAGTAATAATAAAAAGAGACTGGGTTTCTACATTTCAAGGGAAGACAAAGAACATGTAATAATGCTAAGTTGCTTCTGGCCTTGTCTCTAATCCTTTCTTCACTGCAACATTCATCATAAGCTCCTCACCTTGGTCATCTGTGCCTCCGTCACCAGCGCTGTCTTGGTCCCTGCATACATCATCTGCAGCTCTGGTTTACACCCTGCACAAAAATGGTTCGAAAACACACAAATTTATCCTTTCTTTGGCCCCCCAATACCTGTTTCTCCTAATTTTCTAAAAAGGAAAAATCCTACTAAATCAATTTTGGCAAATGTCAAGAAATGTGAAGAAATTGATGTTTGTACATAAACTATAGGGGACCATGATTATTACTATATATAGAAGGAAAGATCGATATGAAGCTTTTTAGAACATCCAGCAAAAAAGTTGAGACATACAATTTACATATTCAATTAGGTTTTCCAGCATCCTTTGAAGATCAAGAGCAAGAGCAGCATCAATGAAACCAAATATTCATGAATCATAACAATTTTGCTAGTGCTTTTGCTGTCTGATAGTTTACTGACTCCCCCTTTCACCTACCAATGGTATTGCAATACAGTTATTTTGACCAACAGCCTTCAAATTTGCCATTCTTTTCAAATTGAAGTCTTACAAACATTAGCAAAATCACAACAGGAGAGGACCACAAATGACATTTGTGAACTCTTCAAATCAAATAACTTTTAACAATCATAAATTACTTCTAATCAGATGTACGGAAACTGGTATAATGTGAGATTCAGCATTCTCTTCAAGCTATCCAGATCTTTCTATGAAGTGCTATAACAATTGGAGTGGTACAAATGCCATTTGTCATTTTCTTAAGTCTTACAAGTAATCAATTACAGCAAATATTGGTGACCTGACATGACATTTGTTATTTTCATACATTTTACAAGTCATTTCTCAGTGTACAGTGACAATTGGTGGAGGAAAAGGGTAAAATCTGTCATTCTTTGCAAACCCACCTGCGGGGCTGATGAAGATAAAAACCAAGGGAAAAGATGTCCTCCCATCATCATGAGACAAGCAGTAACTGTACACCAGATACGTTAGACACAGTTAGGGAAATGTTGCAGCGAGGTGGGAAAGAGTCCTTGGCACTTACAATATACATAGGATCTATGATGATGAAATTTTAAAATCACAAATCAGATATCCTGCAAATGTATGTGCTACATGCTCCTATCTATAATAAGGGACGATATGTCACTGCATGATGAAAAAAACAAGCCTGGTGGTCTCATTCAGATGTTTACTATTTTTTTCAGGCACTGGCGGGTCAAGAGAATGCATTTTGAAATGTGATAAAAATTGTTCCATCGATTAGATTGGGATGACGATTCGTTTATTGCCTAATAAACGAGTGTGCTTACAATAGAAAGCAAAACATCTCCAAATATACTGTTCTTTATTAGATTTCGGGGCATAGAAGTTGTGTGTTTTAATGTTGATGGCAATGGTCCAGTCTAATTGTGGTACAAGTTGTAGCACCAACTCTATCAGCCCAATGGTCTGAGATGGGGAGGAGGATGTATTTTGTGTTGACAATTCAGTATTCCGTGCATCATGATGAATGAAAGATGCTGTTTGCTACTGGAACAATAAAAGGATATCTGGGAAGGTGACCTGGCAGCTCCTCTTGCAGGTCATCTAATGTGCAGTCCTGAAAGACAGAGATATATGACATGCACCATTTGATTCAGTATCAACAACTTGTATCTTGTAGCAAATGGCAGGCTGTCGTCCAGAAAATATTGGTTCTTTTGTATCTTCTATGTGACGTTTCAAAGAAAGTGAAAAAGATTAAATGTACATGTAACATGAAGCATTTCAGTTTTGGAGGACACCCAGATATCTGTTAGCCAAGGATGTTCATCAATTTTAGCCATCTATTCTTATTGTGCATGCACAATAATAGCTAGTATTTACAATCTCTACACGTACATCATACCAGGCTAAGTGAACACTATGACGGGAAAATATTACATTGGAAGATCATTAAATAAGCAGGAAGATCAATCTTATCCAACAAAAGACAATTGATTCAATAAACCTGAAATCATTCTTGAATATCTAATGATTAATACCTAACATTACATAGAGTTCAAGTTAACAGCTTTGTAGATGAATTCCATACTTTGAAGAGAAAACAGAGCCTAAAGACATGTATTCTGGAATGAAACCCAACATACATACACATGTATGGCTGTCATGTTTGTTCTGGAAAAATCCCTTGGGCTGGGATTTACCAAATTAAGGCCATACTTTTTTGGTGGATCAAAGGCTTGATCCAATTAAGCTGGCCTTGAGAGACAATATCAGTAAATCCCACTCCCATCATAATGAGATCTTGACTTCCCTATCGCTAGCATGCACATTCTCAACACAATCATTTGTTACACAAGAAGAAATGTCCATATGGTTGGCTACTGTGCACTACTGGGTAGTTTAATCCATTCAAAAATGTATAATGGAAATGACTGGCTTTTGGCAAATCTTGTTTCTGAATAACATACAGTATTGACAGTATACTAATGAAGAAATATGTTGTTGGTAACTCATGCACTTTTACTGGTGTAATGTAATTCTGCAGCAGACCTGACTGATGTACCTGATGCTGGGAAATGATTGACAGTCCCATCAGACAGTTGCAATGCAGGTTATTTTCCAAAGAACAAACATAGAGCCATTTATGACAACCAAGGTCATTGGAGAAATGTATGCTTTTGACCTTGCAAAGCAGACATTGACTTATCATCAGTGTCAGGACAATCTAACAAAGCAGAGACAGAAGAGAATGAAATTCTCGTGAGGAGCGAAGACCCATAATCACAGAAATGTTTCCACAGCAGGACCAAACAGGCAAATGTGTCAGAACAATGCTAGAACAACCTGACAAAACAGCAGGAGTTGCCATGGTAACTTCTCTTTGAACTTTGTAGTTACAGGAATGTCCAAGGACATAATGGGATTGCTGGAATGACTTTCAACACAAAGGGTCACCCTTTCAGCAAGGATAGTCAGAAAACCACATGTGAATATACCAATAATGCAGGGACAAGTCAGGGGTAAACTTGACCTGTTAAATGCTGGCGTGTGTTAACATGTGGTTAAAGAGTCTAGGCCTAACTGGAAAGGAAAAATTAAGCAGTTAGCGTGCACCTTAGGCCACTACTGGCATCAATCAGGACCTTTCAACCGCATATTATCACAAGTGGTTCCCAAGGTCTTGTCCACATACTATGCAGTAGGAAGTGAGCAGACTTAGGCCCACTTTACATTACGTTTTTCGCGTTAGCGGGACTGGCGTTAGCGGGGCTGCGTTAGCGGGAGCCCCGTGTAAAGAGAGTTCCCGTTAACGTAGTCCCGCTAACGCCAAATTTTCTCCCGTCCACTCCGAAGCGTACGGCCGTAGGCTCAGCGGGAGTCCCCGTCAACGCCAAACTGCGTATAAAGAGAACACGTCGGGCTCGCGTTAGCGGGAGTCAGGGTTTAGACGTTTAGCATAAAGCGCGCGCTTATTAGCATATGGCGCCAAAACGGTGAGTACAGATTTGCAAAACATTGGAGGAAAATTGCCAGCAGCGATCATGTTCATAACGCTGGGTAAGAATACAGCGATAAGAAAACAGTCTCCCGATACTGATAGTTACTTTTTTATATACTAGAAGAATGAATGTCAATCCAAAAATCAACCCGAACTACGCAGAAAAAATAGTTTTCACGGCCTGCCTTTTCCGTAATGGCCACCTACGCAGGCTCTTACGTCAATCGGGTCTGCAGTCAACCTTCAAAGCAGGCGGTATGTCAGCGAAAAATAGTCTCATTCTCACATTTTTGGACGACCTACTTTTGCACAATTTTCGTGGAAGACCTGTAAAAAAATATACAAGTTCGATTCCGAATATTTTCTCCTGCAATACATCGTTACGTTGTACCGAAACCAGAAGCCGCTATCTCTGCAAATTTTGTATAAAGTAATCCCATTACGCGTCTCCGATTGGCCGTTGCTATGACAGTGGTGGCCGTTGCTATGACATTGGTGGGGAAATTCCCGCCACATGAACTGCTGGCAGCTTGAGTTTTTACGTACGAGGTAGTTATTATACCTGCAGGAATTGTGCGTATATTCACGGTTATTTCAGTACGTAGCCATAATTTAGCAGGTCATCACTGAAAGAAAGGGATCTTCTATCAAACAGTTCGCTTTGAAAGGGTTTTTAAGTGCTTTTTTATCGAATATTTTGTGGTCGAAGTTACCGGAAGTGTCAGCGAAACAACAACGTAGTCGGGGACTTGTATTTCTCATGCAAGTCACGTATTTGAATTTTCAATCACTTGGCAGCGGTACGCAAACAAAAAATTAACGTTTGTTCAATATAACAACGTGCAGCTAAAAAGAACTGCGATCTTTACGGGTAGATTTTCACCAAGATTTTACATTCCACCGCGCGCCGCGGGTGTCCTGTCAGATTTCCGGGCGGTGTGTCTAAAGAGGTGCCGATAGCGGCGTCCCGATAACGGGAAATTTACCGCTAACGCGAAAAGCGTAATGTAAAGTGGGCCTAATTAATGCTGCCACACTTAATGCCTGAGAGGAGTTTCATACCGCAAAAGTAAAACATTTCCAGTTCACCAGCCTATCCCAGACCTGTACATACTTTTATAGATTTTATTTTGATTGGCTTGTAAGCTAATTTTGTGAATTATGCTGCCCTTTTATCTCAGTTAAACTTAAGTATAGGTACCAGATGGCCTGGAAAAGGCTGGAATGGATAGCTAAGACAAGAACTTCCTGGCCTAAAGACTGACAAGGCAAAACTGCTAATTCGGAAAGGGAACTGCTGTTCAGCACCTCACGTCATGTGGTATCAAAGACTTCAGTCACAACTTTGTCTGGCAAGTTTGGGTGAACCTTTTACTAAAGAATGTAGACACAGAGGTTGAGTAGCACACTTTAACCGAGTCTGCTCATGTCTAAGGGCAGTTTGGTTCATCACCTGGCATGTGCACCAAGAAGGATGTCTGCCAAATCTGCTTATCTGCAGCCTAACAAGATAGGTCCATTCCAGCAAAATGTGCCTTTTCAGGATATTCAATATACCGTTTTCTGAACAGTATCTCTCACTCACTAAGAAGTTACAGGGACAACATTAACATGCACTTTAATAGGTAAGATTGCACCCAAAGTGGTCTACACAGCACACAACATGCTGGCATACAGTGATACATCCTTGCCTTCTCACATTCCAAAGCTGTACTCTTGGATCTATTCTACTTAGCACTTTGGAACTGCTTTGGGAATGTGTAAAGGCAAGGGTGTTCTCACTAAGCTTATAAAACATCTCACCTCATATTCATCATCCAGGATGATGGTCATTGTTTTGGGGTCAATCTTCACTGTAGAGGAAAAACAGTATAAGCAGAATGTGATGTATCAAAGATGTATTTCAGTGCAAAACTATCAATTTTAGTACAATGTCTAAAATGCGCAATTCTGCATCTTCTACTATGTAGAAGTAGCTACGATGTATTTTATTGTTCACCGACGGAATCAATAAACCAATCCTATTATAATTAGAAAAAAAAAATGAGTATGTTGTGAGTACTTTATAACCAGGGTCATTTAAGTTATTGGATCACAGGATGAAGGACATTCTACAATATCATGTACTCTTTACCTCATTCTCCATGGATTGTCAACTTTCTTTCGACAATCTTTGACAGTCTTGTGTGTAGACAGGAAGTCAGGAGCAAGGAAATGGCAGATACCAATGATTATGTGCACTTTAAATGTTTCAATCCCACCAGTAGAAAATCTCTAGCACATCATATCATTGCCAATACGGCACTGTCAACATTTGTAAGGGTTTGACAATGGACAAAGCAAAAAAAACAAAGCGAAGAGTAAAGCACTAAAGGATCACTATAAAATTGAATTACGTGCATTGTTCTATTAGGTCATTTAACTTGTAATAAAGAAGAACAGCAGTACTAGTTATTAGCCCTAGGGCAATACGGTGTTTCCTTTATATTGTCATTCATGCACATCGAATCCTACAACAATACAACAGTCTTCCAATACACCTCAAGACTTAAAGTTAAACATGTGAAACTTTCTCCTCACAAAGGCTCAATCAGCATAGTCTGGGTACCATCTGGGTAGTACTTTGCTCCTATGTTCGCTTCTGCTACCTGTCTGGAGAACTGCACATTCAAACCAGTTATGGTGGTGATGTCAGTTAATGAGCAGATTAAGGAATGGGTTCTAGAGCGCTCATTTGATGACAACAAGCCCTCCCACAAGCGGACGGAGGGCAATTCAGACGTTGGAATGAGCGCTTGAACCCATTCCTTAATTCGCTCGTGCAAAGGGACCACTTCGGACCCTCGTCCAAAATAGTAGAGAAGTGACTGTATATAGATTAGTGTATAATAAAAGTAGGTGCAAGAAGTAACTGTATAGTATTTAACTTCGAAGCGAACTACTATCCGGATGGTACCCCGGCTACAATCAACACCAGACCTCTCCTGATTGTATCATATTTCTAGAAACCATATGCTGGTGCTTGATGTCCTTGGCAAAGTCTATCTGGCCTTGCACAGCAAAAGTGTCACATTGTTCCCAATGGCTACAGTTTCAGCAAAGGACAGACTATGGTGTGCAAGTCTACAGTATAGAACAAAGAATAGGGAGAAACCTTAACTCACTGCTGATAGCAGCATTGTTCTTTTCCTTCCGGAAACGAAACTTGCGCAGCTTCTCCTTGACCTCCGGATCAATCTCACACACCTTCACATTTTGAGCCTAATGAGGAGAAATCAGGAAAAAAATATCAGTTTGGTCTCTGCTGTGCTAGAAGGTGACAGTCCAATATTCATCAGACATGCAAGTTCAAGTAATATTCAATTCATAATACTTCTGAGTCTGAGCTGTGTAAAATAATGAGAACCTGGAGGGAAAAAGATTGAATTTGTTTGATACCGGTATGACTCACTCAGAGACAGAATCTGTCCTGGAAATACAGTACAGTATATCAAAGTCAGGCGCATATCTGGCATGCACTGGATGCTCAGGCAAAATGACCATTCCTTTTCACTGCAAAATGTTTGCCTTACACATGCCTATTCCTGTAACAGTATGGGATATTGGTACACGCTCAAAAAATCTTAACATTTCAGAGTCTGCCAACAAATCATACACACATTTTCCTACAGTTGCTACCTATTCCTTCTACATCTCACCACAAGATACTGGTTCTTATAATCTCCCATGTTGGTGGCCCAGCAAGACTGAGGCAAATTCTCTGGTACTGTAGGGAGCTAGATACCACTCACTGATGGTGAATAGTCCCAGTTCAACACAAGCAAACAGAAAGGAGAAATAGTGACAGAATGAGACATGAAACAAATACGGGAAAAGTACACAAATGAGAGAATTCCAATTTCTGATAGTGGTTAAGAATAAGATTGAACAAAAAGGTCAGAAAATATGCTGGTATGGAATACATGATATGCCTAACAAACTTTAATATATATATAAAAGATAAGGGTACTAAATGATAATTGCAAGGAATTAAAGTAGAACAATCATAGTTTCATGTGGGAAATGTTTTATTTATTTCATTTTTCTTCACCATGACAGTCCTTCCCTATTGGTGGGCTGCAATGCTTATCTGAAGGAATTTAAATATAAATTGTTACCATGTTAGTTTCTGTATATATCTCTTTTATCGAGGCATCTGCTTGCAAATGTATATTGTTTCAGATATTGGAACAATTGTCGTTCTGCTTGGACATCACATGAAATGACATACATGCTGATAAAAGCTAGGTTTAACACGGCTACAGCCTCTCGACCGCTCATCTTTACCTCTCCTGGATCAAAGGTCAATCCTCCAGGAACAACAAGGTCATTTGTCAAAAATCAAAAGAGCCCTTTGACAATAAAGTGCCTTTGCAATAAACCAGTTATGCAGGAATCTTGCAGACTTCTACACAAGAGTCTTATCAACAACACCTCTTAATTCTACGTCTTCCATGTTCCTCTGTTTCATGTTGTTCAGTATCATGTGCCACATGCATGAGTTGAATCATTTCCGTACAGGCAAAGTCATCAGAACACGTCATTCATGGAAACATGGAAACATGGAAACCTTTGACCCGACTTGTCAATTATTGCCAATCCCTTGGCAGTTGGACAATATCGGAAGAAGAAGAAGAAGAAGAACATGTTGCATCTGGTGCCAAATGTCTACCTGCGATAAAAAATACAATCTTTGCTTGCAAACAGATGATTTAACCTGACATAACCTATAATAACTAGACAAACCATCGATCAGAAAATATATCTGTTCTTTTATCGCCACTAAAAGCAAAAAGGACCGAAGAAGTTAAAGCGAGAAGTTGAAATTATCCAACGATTGTTTCATTTTGCATCTGTTAACTAAATCTTTTCAGCAAGTCTTGTTGTGACCTGTACTTAGACCGGTGTTGCAAAAATGTGCAAATAAAAGGTCTTCAAATTATGAATCATTAAAGTTGCATATAATTTTGCGGTAAGACAGAGCAGGCTAGGCCCACCTTTTATGTTTTCCTTGAAATAATGACAGCTGATAGAAGTCAGATTCATGAGTTTACTGAACTTGGTTCATAAATGATATTACGTAGTATGGAAATGCCAATAATGACCAAAACAGTGTTCTTCTGTCGCCGAACTGTCTGGACTGTGACCTCGACGTACTGGTGAAGTCCTCGGCCCTACCATATCTAGGCCCAAGCCAAGGAACATTTCTCTGGACTGGGTTGGCCATTAGTCAGCGACAGAACATTCTTCTTGGGCAGGGAAACTTGATAAGAGTCAGAGAATAACATAGATATTCACAACACCATGCTTACAGTACAACAAATGCTTAGGTTTACGCACCATTTGTGTCCTTCTTTCAGTAGCGCTAGCCCCCTCCCACTTCACCACTTCAGAAACCGGAAGTAGACTAGGAAATGTGTTGGAGAATCCCAATTGGAATATCCCATATGTAAATAGGAAAGTTAGCAGGTAATTTATTCATTTTAGTGACACAGTAATTCGTAAATTCTGATGAAAAATCTTTAAAACACTTTAAAAGTGTATATTTAACATATAATGAGATATTTATTATTCTATATTTATCTTATTGTAATGATTATGTAACTAAAATATATCAGCGCCCCCTCAAAGAGTATTGCTACAGCTTTGTCGGGTTACGCATGGGCAGAAAGTTTGAAAAGGCGCCATCTTGGAATGTGCAGACGGGGGCGGTACTGCAGGCTCTGTGGGCAGTGTGAGTCACTGCCGCACAGACGAGGAACGATCGGTCGCCGACTAGCAGTACAGCAGTCGTACCAACACACCACACCCTTTGTCGGTCTCCTGTCGAGTGCTCCCGTCTGCTAGAGACAAGCTAAGATTCCTTCCAGCCTTTCGGCATCCTCGACCACGGGCCTGTCGATCTTCGAGCCCGAGTTCGGACTTGCCTTGTTCCTGCGAAGTTCTGCCCAGACCAGACGGTCGCGTCGCGGCGATCGCCCGGTTTGTAAACGTTTGCAGTGTTGGCTAATCACGTCGACCTACAAACCGTGAGTGCGGAAGCTCGCCGGTTGTTTCCCAAGAAATCCGACGTCCTGATCGGACCGCCATCGGGCCGTTATGTAGCGGACACCCACCGGCCTGTCCCGCGCTCTTATTTGGGAGGTGGGTGTTTTGATAACCCGTGCACGAAGAGCGGAGAGCTCGCGGGCCCAGCAGCAGCTATGGCCTCGGCACCGGTCGAGTTGGACGGGGACGTAGACTGGAAGGCACGATGCCTGACTCTGGAAGGTCAACTCATCAGATTCAAGTCCCAGGCCAGTCGGATAAGGGAACTGCTGGCTGAAAAGGTAAGACAGAATCGGCTGGATATAATGTGTAAATGATAATAAAATCGACTGCATGTGGTACTATGAAAATCCAATGATTGTCCCGCAGAGTATTCAGACCATTTCGCACTAATGATAACAACGTTCCCAATACCCACGTACTTCACATCCAGCCTGTCTGTGCAATTTGCGCTGTTGGATGCGGAGGTTACAGGAATTTTATACCTGACACCGATAGGGCCTTCAGAACGGTGGGAACCTGGCCTGCTTTGTTTGCTCTTTCCTAGAATTGAGGGGCTGGGTATTATCCTCCTGGTGTGGGCTGATGACAGTGTTAGAGGACCAGTACGATGGTGTGTTTATGGTCCTGTCCTCCATCTTCTTGCATTAGAACAACCAGTGCAGCCCACAAAACATTTCATTGGTGACATTTAATCCCCTCTGTCAGTTCCTGTGTCTGATTACGGCCCCCCTTGCATATTTTGGCCACACTGACCACCAAGCTAAAGAACACTAACAGCAACATGCATCCAACCGAGATGGTGTTTGTTGTGGTTCCCTGCTTGACGTGGAAGTTCAGGATACATCTGCGTGGTGTATGTTCTTGTCTAATGATTGCTAATGATATCCTGTACATTGTACACAAGGCTTGGCTGAATGCTGTACAAAATACATGTAGTTTCAACCTTGTTTCAACCAAGTACCAGTAACCTAGATACGTTCACACAAGCCTTAATTATTTTGTTTTCATAAGTAAGTTGCAACATTGTTCTAAGTAGAAAGTACCACTACACAATCTACTATATAGTATAGGCATTCTGAAAATCAGATTCCTGTAAATTGTAATGGGAAGAAAGAACATCCATCAGGGCTATAATCTCAACTCTATTTGTAAACATTCAGTAAGACTATACATCCCAATGCAACAGGGCTCAGGAGGTAGAGTACATGATTTACTGGAAATTGTCATCAAAGCCCTTTGTCACATGCTCCTCAGAGAGCCGGTGTTCACTTTTGTGGTGAGAAAGCCTTTTTGATGAATTGTCAGATTCTCTAGTGACTGTGGGAAACTGAGTAGTGGATGTCTGTTGGGTTGTGTGGTACATG
This sequence comes from Branchiostoma floridae, assembly GCF_000003815.2. Taxonomy (NCBI): domain Eukaryota; kingdom Metazoa; phylum Chordata; class Leptocardii; order Amphioxiformes; family Branchiostomatidae; genus Branchiostoma; species Branchiostoma floridae. The sequence continues at coordinate 12,995,155 of NC_049979.1, read as the reverse complement.
TCTCATCAGGATGTCCTTTGTTGCTGTTATAATCCTAAACTGGTGACATCATATAATCCAGGCCAGAGGACCCAGCTGGATCAAATCCCAAATGGCAGGCAATAATAACAGCTCTCCCCATTTCCCTGGATGTTAGGAAACCAGCTTATCCCTCCCGGCCCAGGCAGGAGAGTCATCTATATTCAGGAGGTACATTTGGTGCCCTCAGGTTGTCTAGCAATAATCAGATTCTGTATGATATATTCTCCATGATATACATGTAATGCCATTGCCTCCTCCTCTTCCTCGTTACATCTACATGTATTATGAAATGTTATGTGGATGATCAGACTGATGTGGGATTACAGAACACAGGTATTGCTATTAGCAGGGAAGGATCAAGAGAGGACTGTCAACACTACCCCTGGGGTACTGTAGGACATCAGGGGTTCTGCCAGGAGCTGAGTGATATGTAAAGCCACCCACAACACCTATGGATTAGCCTGAGAATCAATCTTGTGTCATTGTTCAGTAAGAAGATAACAGAGTTCTAGACAAGTGTTAACCTGGTGGGTAGGGATATCTGTGCACTCTATGTAATCTGTGTAATCTGTGTCAGTGGCACAGCAGAATGTAACTCTTGTAGTACCCCCCTCTATTTATTTTCCTTGTTCCAACATGAACCTCACATGGT
>NC_049979.1:12951070-12994168 GCF_000003815.2 Branchiostoma floridae | reverse complement strand
ACTTTCAGGTGTTGTTAGCTATGGAGTCAGTGGTTGAAGGTGGTGTATAATACTTGACAGACATTGTGTTTAGGTCAACTATACAAACTCAGACTTAATGTTATTTCTATGTAAGGACCAACATGTCTATGGAGACATTATCATTTTTCTTTTTATATATGATTATCTTATGATAGACAAAATAAATGAAAAAAATTGCAGTTAGTGCTGGGCTTCTCGCTTGGTAGTAACAGGGAATTCCATACATTTTCAAGTGACAGCTAAATGAGCTATTCAAGCACCAGATTGGGGAAAGGGACAGGTCGATCACTTCAAACCCTAACTAGATTGATTTGTGCCCGTCCTTAGTTTACTTTGTCATTGGATTTGCATCTTACAATATTTGGAAACTATATCGTGCCATGAAAAATGCATGCTCAGGCAATGTAGGTCAATATCTGAAGTAGATCTAAATTGCAGTTTACACATTGTGTTGAGATTGTGCATCCAATTACTTAAATCACATTGAACCCAGGGCAAATGTCTGGTCAATAAAGAAAGCTGCACATTAAAGCTGTGCAAAATGATTTTTCATGTGTGAACTGTAAAAGAATTCCTTTATTACACCCAACAGTGCAAATCTTGTTTAATAAAAGGGTGGAAACATACCCTGGAATTACCAAGGAAAACATGTAGCCAGACAGCTGACTCAAACATCCTGAGAAAAATAAACAGTATTTCTTTTAGTGGTACATTCTGACTGTGTTGAGTCCTTTCAAGTTGGCTCACTGCCCCATTGAGCAGAGTCTCCAATGGAGCTGTGAGGTTTGGGTCTGAAAAGCTGGATTTCCCGTGTGACTGTAAGTCTTACATGGGAACCCTCCAGCTCTCCAGTTGAAACATGGCTTGACATTTGTTCTTCCAGGATGTGTACAGTACCTTTGTTTGGGGAATAATGTGCACCTTGTGCGATGTTTGACAGAGCTTGTTTCAGTTTCCCGAGCCATGTCCTCAATAACTTTTACAAATTTTGGAGAGTGCTCGAGCTACTGTTCCCTGTCTGTGGTTAGTCCTGGTACTGTTGATTTGGTAGATACATTTTGTACTAGTAGTAATGTATGCAGCTTTGTGACAAACCAAGTTCATATAAGCAAGATAATGTTTCTTAGATTTTGGAATCAAGATTGTGTCTTTTAATCATGGCAATGTTGATGTTAACTACAGGTACAAAATGTGACGTTGGCTTTTTTGTAACATCTTGAATTTTTTATTTCTTGTTTTGAGTTATAATGAATTTGTTTTATTGAATTTAATCAAATGTTAGCATTGACAAAAATTAGTTGGAGTCAGCCATTAGTAACTTTTACAACGTTGTCTGGCATGTTGAGATGAGGGAAGCTGAACCCTCATCAGCCAATGCAATCAACAGTAATTTGATTTCAATAGACGTCATTCAATTGCTGTATCTCCTCATCTCTGTAGCGGCCATAACATGTCAATGGCCATTACATTTATAGCGTGTCCTTGTGGAACTGAGATGGAAACTTTCTGTATGGCCCTTTTTACTTTTGCTTTGATTTATTTTATGGCCTAGTTTGACACCAGTTTATGAAAAAGTTTGGCACATTTTATCACTGCAACAGGATGACAGCAGTCAATAAAGTGTCATATCTTGTTTAGTAATGCTTTTATTTGGCAGTTTGAATCCATATGTTTTTTTAATTTCTGAAATGCCTTAATTTTATCATTTACATGTGTATTCTAGTGAGTGAGATTTTTGGGAAACCTGACATTGAAGTTTGACAATTACTTTGACTGTGGAAGACATGACATGTATTTCTATCATAAATTGCACCACTAAAGATTACATTGTATGATCTTGGGGATAATCAGATTTGTTTATGTAAAAGGTTAGGAGTGGGGTGGCAGAGAAGAATGCTATCTTACCATGTCCCTGACAGATTCAGGACACCATAACTAGACACACAGCCCTGTGATATGATATGGTCAGCATGGGAGGTTGCCCCCAGACTCCACATGTGCAGTCCTGAGGTGTGTTGTGTTGTGATAAGAACCTTTGTTTGCACAGACTGAAACACAGTTTCTAAGTGCTCTTTTAGTCGGCAAGTATCAAACAGTGATAACCTCCCTCAAGGTCAGAAAAGTTTGACAGGTGTACATGTAGATGGTTGACTGACATCCCAGCATTTTAAGCTAGGTGTATCCCATCAAGAAAGTAATGCTTTCCTAGCCTTTAGGTACAAAAACTTTTGATTTTTGTGGTATCAAGTTATGGCCAGATCACAGAGATAGCAGTGTTTTTCTAGATTCAATCAACACCATGTATTTGTGGTTCCAGTTTGATAAAGAACCACTGAAAGAGATGAGCCTGTTATGTCAGCCACAAAACTACCTCCTGTCATACTATCCACTTTTGGATAAGATGGTGTAACCAATTTCTTTTCTTTATTAAGAACACTTCTGTATGCTTTTTCTCAAAGAAAGGGAGGGTGGACTCACTCACTTATCCATGCCACATATCCAAAATTGCAATGATGATGATGAAACAGAAAGAATACATATTGACAGAAAATACCTTAGTTGTTGTATGTTTTTGTATGGTATGCTATACCGTATGCTTTTTTTTTTTTGCCTCTCGCAGTCGATGCAAGACAATGGGTCATCTGGGAGACTAGAACCAGGGCTACCAGCAATTTGTTATCAGTCTATCATACCGAGATCTGGTACATATTAAACATCATCACATAACAGCAAATCATTGTTTGACTTCAAGAAGTAGGTCATATGAGATGTATGAGATAAGATGAAGTTCCTCCTTGTGATTTATTTCTAGTAAGTAACAAGTGGTTGCCAGAGAATATGGGGACATCTAAACAAGTTAGGCCCGATCTAGACACATTTTTTCCCGATATAGCCGCATCCGCCGATATCGACGGGGCCGATATCGTGGCGCATCTAAACACATTTTGCAAATGGTAGCGCGGGATATCCGCTCGTAGCGCGGAACACCCGCGGCGCGGAACATTCGTGACCCCTTTTGACCTCTGGTGACACATCCCGCGGATTTCAAAATGGCTGGAATGACGGTAGCTTTTCCACTCGTTATCAATCAGGTAATGTTCTTTCTGTATCTCATGCGCGTGATCTTAAACATGAGACGCCATGCAAGGGTAGGGCGCAGGAGGCGATTGAGATACAGGGAGAGACGACAGCGGCCGGCTAGAGTGAACGCAGCGTTCTTTCTCGCTGCCCTGATTGTGGCGGAGGGTGGAGAGCCTGTACACCGGGGTGTACCAAGGAATCCCGCGTCCTTTTGGGATCTCCTCCTCCGACCATACACTTATAAGAAAGGCGGTTTCTGCATGGCTCCATGTGCAACGGGAGCGCCCAGCTTTTCCCTCCGCCATCTTGCCCTCCCGCGCTAATAAGCCGGTGTTCCCGCCTTATAGAGAGAAGTTTATTTGCAAGTTCTTGCCCGAGGGCTAATTGCAACATGAAACATACAGAAAATATAATAAACATGTATAAAATGAAATACTTTGGTATAGATAACAATGGTGACAAGTGTATTATATGCTAATGAGCCCGCGTTAACTGTAGTTATATGCTAATGAGCTTCGCGAATTCGCGGAGCATCTACACGCACGCGGAACATGTCGGGGACCCCTGCTAAGGTATCGGTAAGGTATCGTTAGATGGCTTACGAATGGTCCGGACCATTCGGGAGAAATTTTCCCGATATAGTAATGGCGATATAGTAGTTGCATCTAGACGCTGAAAAAAAGCTGTCGGCGAGAGGTAGTAGGCTCGCCGATATCGGGAAAAACTGTGTGTAGATCGCGCCTTAGATAGTGCTGTACTTAATTGGAAAGCAAGTCTCACCCTTTGACCTTCCTCTGACCAGGTGGAAATGTTTACCTCCTGTGTGGATGTCAAAATAAGAGTTTATCCTCCTTGGTTAGACTTATTATAGTCACAGTTAGCCAACAATGTGCATGGAGACTTTTTCTTGAACTGAGAAACTGAGAAAGGCTTCCTATAGTTATCTGATTAGAAGTTATGATTTAATAAAGTTTAGATGTGAGACTTGGAATACAGCAAGCATTACACAGGGGGACCCCTATTTTGCATATCTGTTATAGACATACCATGTGCAAACTTTTTTCTCGCTAAAACAATCTTTGTCACAGTATTATTGTAATGTATGATTTGTTACTCACTGCTGAGAGTTGTGAAACATCTGAGATCTAGACCATATGTAAACAATACACAAGTCAGGTCAAGTGTAAGTCCTATATCACACCTGGTGAAGGAGATGCTATCTATGTGGTTTATCAGGACATGCCTCACATTCTTTATGCTGCCAAGAAGCATGTGTTGCCATAATCTGAGACACGTCATGTCAAAACCATGTCTACCTGATAGATACGTTCTGCAACAAAAAATAAAGTGGTGCATCATGTTACTGGGGTGCTTTTTGCTAAATGAAAATCCCGAAAAGTCAATTCCTGTTTTGTTTCATCTTCATTTGCTAAGGACATTCACATCTGCATAGCAGCATTTAATTAATACAAACAGGATTGTCCTAGAATAGATCAAAGAGCTAGAAATAGTACCATTGTGCCCTTCTATACCATTTTGGAAAGGAGTTTGCTTTTTCTGCCACCTGGCAAGAGTGGGGTCAGTATCTTCCCAAGCCTTATGACAATGCCAGAGGTGACCCCACCTGCCTTTGCTGTCAGGGTGTTGTTCGTATGTCCTCTATTCTATTTGAGGCATGTCAGCAAGGCCAGTCCACAAAGGGGCCGGCGTGGCTCACAGAAATCTTCATTGGATCCCAGCCATTCTTTCAGTCTTGTCCCTAGCATCACTTGCAAGGATTGAGAGGATTCCTTGTTGTGTTCCCTTAAGTCAAAAATAACAGTAGACAGAAAGTGTCCCTTCTACTAGCTTTCACCCATTGTTACATGTTAGATGACTACTTTGTGCTGGGTGAGAATTATGACCAGGGTCCTGTCTGAATGCTCCAAGTCACATTGAAACCAGACAAATTGCAAACCACATCTATGAGGTAGTTTCTAGCCAACTTACACACATTGTGACTTCAGTCTTATACGCATCATGACTTGTCAAGCCGGTATGCTTTGCATATGAATATTGACGTGATCAGGAGTCATGGATTTCTGTGCTAATGCCGGCCTCGTCCTATTTTCCCTGTTCTGTCGCTGGAACTATTTGCGGGTATGGCAGATTCAGTTGAAGAGTTTGGTATCTGGACAGACGAAGAGGCATAGCTTTACTGGCAGGGAGGTGGGAGTGGGGCATTGGAATATGTATGATGCCGCTTTGCATATTTTGATTAAACTTCAAGGAACATAGCTTGAACCAGCTTGCAGTTGGAATCAATTTCGATGACTCCTGTGCCGTCTGATGTGCAATGTTTGGTAGATAAGGGCCTTGGCTGGCAGGAAAGTCGCAGTGTAGTCATTATCATTTGATATGCGAAAACTCTTCTGTAACTGCAAATTTGTTATAATTTGGTTATAGAAGATGCTTTGAAGTATGTAACGCTGGTTCACCTTTATCCGCGGGGTAACCTATATTCATTCTTTTAAAAAACATGGTATTTATGGATATCAAGTCGACCGATGTTTTTATGTATAAAAAATACTTCAATTTGAGGCCAACGTTCGGCGACTTTTTATCCATAAAATACCCTGTTGTCAACGGATACAGGTTACCCTTCGGATAAAGGTGAACTAGGTTATGTGTCTTTAAATGTTGTGACTGTTTCTTACATTGGAATACTGATAAGGACAGAGATACAGGAGGCAGATATGCAGCAAAGTAACTGTTGACTTAGTTTGGGCAAGTTAAACTGTTAACCTGATGAGGTTGCTCCAAAGGGAAGGAGTGACATTTGGAACAAGATTATTCTGTCACTAATTGTAAATAGTACAGGATCTATCTATTTTGGGATTTTGAAATGTGACTTTGCTCTGCTATGCTGTCTGGAATTTTCTGGCACAAAGAAGACCTTGGCACTTATGTTGGGTGGTGCCACTGTTCTGGAATAGGAAAACAGGAGATGTTTAGCACTTCACTGATCCATTGGTGTGTATATTTAGGGAGGCTGAAAACAGTGGTTGCATGTTCCTCAGCTTGGCAAATTGCCCATCATATATGTCCACAGACACACTTTTGAGGCTACTTAGTATGTGGATGACCTGACATGACCTTTAAAAGGTACCATATCGTGATGACACGATGAAGAAGAAGAATACCTTGTACCAATGTTGTGCAATAAAGTTACTTATGTCTTCATCTTTTTGAAACACTGACCTATGACTCCTTCAAAATCATCAGTTGGGACACCGTCTTCCATTTATGGTAGATTGCCTTGAGGTTGGGAGTTGTCGGTCTTTTGTTACTTGTAATCATTGGAAATTTGATATTTATGAACCAATGATAGTACATGTATGTGCCAGCTTGTACCTGCTAGCTTTGTGCACCTGGTGTTCTCTGCTTTTAGAACCTATGGATGATAGAGCACAACAAATTGGGTATATCATGTTATTGGTCTCAAGAGAGTGCATGCTCTATAAGTTTGTAAAGTAGAGGCCAGGTGTTGTTGAACAATGGCATCAGAATTTATAGACTAGTAAGACTTACCTACTTTCTATTTCTTTTGATGAACAAAGACTTTTGTAATATCATAATTAACATTCAAACAATGGCAACTGATGGTAGCGAGCATGTTAGAAAAGAACAAAAGTATGGGGTTTTGTATAATATGATCAGATATAGCAGTACTTATATGATAACTTTTTGTTCCAGTAGATGCATTTTTATAAAAAAAAAATTGTTAGAAATACTAGTAGATCTGTGTCTGTTATTGATTCTTTCAAGGAGGTTATATAGACATATATGACCTCCTTGATTCTTCATTCTTGTGGAAGTCATTCCTGCAGCTGGCTGCTCACAGCGTAGCTAGCATCAGCAGTGGCAAGGCAAGTGTGCCCCTTGCAAGGCCGGACATTACAGTAATTGAAGTGGAGAAAATAGGTACATTTATCATCCACAGTGGGGCATTACAGCAGGGACCCAGACACAATAGGGGCAGGTATAAATACATAATCTATCACTCAGAGGGAGATGGGTTCTGACTCAATAGTCAGGGATCTCCAGTGGTTAGGTTCATTAATAATTTGTGTGTCTTGTGTTTGGGGAAATTTGAGATTGTAGAAATCATGACGGACCATCCGCTCTGAACCAGGATGGTTCAGGTCAAGCACTGATTGAATTGTTTGGAACAAAATTATAAACTCACATTGTTGAATGTACTGGGTACATCATTTGCATCAGTAATGTGTGCAGCATTTAGTCACAGATGTCATAGGCAATTACTGTTGTACTGTATTATATATGAATGCCAAATAATGGCCTCATTGCATGATCTATTTGAATTGCATTTCAATATATTGAATAAAAGGGAAATCTTATTAGTTGGCTGATAAAGATAAGCAAAATGACCACCAGCCAGAAGGTAGAATGCCCTCTGAACATGAATCTGGCTGCATGCTGGTCTGATGTGTAGAGACCAACCCTGAAGTAATATATGACTGTGTATTTCCAGTGGCAGCCAACTATGGGTGCTTTTGCCTTGACCTTGGTACTGGAAGACAAGGGCAGTTCTGGTCTGTATCAACTGTAGCCACATCAAAGAGATGCTCCAGTTGCATGACAGTTCCACTGTCTATGAATCTGCTTCAATGATAAACATCTAAGAGATTGATGATAAGAGCAGGCATGACATCACTTATCGCTCCTGTTCCTGCACCTGTCTGACCTTGTAGTTATAGCTACTGGGACAGTCCCGCTGTCTCAGAATCTCTCTTTCATGATAAACATCTCATAGACTGATGATAAGGGCAGTCATGACATCACTGGGTTATTTATCATCCAAGCATTGCACCTGTCTTGCATCTGTAGCTACTGTTCTGCAGAAGCCAGGAGAAGATTTATAATATTTAGTTCTTTTATTTCTGAGAAAATAGGATAATGAAAATGAGTACTCTTTTCGATCAGTGACATGATCATGTCATTGGGTAGGCTGTCTGTTCAGACCTGGAAGGCATGGAATTTTCATTTTCAGTTCGATTTTCAAAGCTGTTCACTGTATATATGGAGTCAACATTATCTAGAGTCACATGCTAAATGTATGAGATACATGTATTAAATCATGACCAGAGAAGAAGACTAACTATCTAGCGATTCCATCCTGAGTTATTGCTGACTTCTATCTTTGATGGGGACTTTTGACAAGTATGGAGTTGGAAAGTTTACATTCCATTGAAATTGTGCCAAGAAGAGTACTTTCACCTCTGTGGCATGGATTGGATGTCTCTTCATGCGGAACAACCTGTTTACACCTCACAGTATCACCTGTCATGTTTGAGGGATTAGCAGTCCTAAAGAGTGGACATGTAGCTGCCACAGGTGAAAACATCAAAACCTACTGTGACCTGGATATGATGGGTTCACAGTGTCTGTCGGCTTTCTGAAGAGCTGCCAATCAGATTAGATCGTGAAAATGTCTGTCAGGAGTATTTCAGGTTGGAGAAATTGGCTCAAGATGAAACTATTAAACCAACAGACTTGTTTCATTATGAAACATAAACTGTAGGATCAAGAGGCTTCTCTTCTGTCTCTCTTTTATTTTTTACGAGTAAATGAGATTTGTTTGAACTTGAAAAGACGTGATGACAAGAGTATCAGTATCACTGGGGCTAGAAATGATATCTTGTCCAAAAAGACAGGAATCTCCAGAACTCATTTGCATGTGTGTTTGAAGAAAGCCAATAAAAACTTCATGTTAGATGATATAATATAATGTAGGAACCATAAGACAACATACGATGAACATGTGCATTGCCACTGGTTTTATTCTTTTTTTTTTAGAATATAGAGGCTTCAAAATGACAGTCATTAAAATTCCTGATTTTAGGGTAGCGAATGTAAGGAGCCCTGGTGGAAATCAGATGGTACCCAGGCTAGCCTGTTCCTGCTTTGTATGGCTGTAGATGGCAGGGACCAACCACTGGTTCCTCATCTTTTATTTGTGTATGTTAGAGTTGAACACCCAGAGTGGAGCTATTTTTTGCAGTCTGGGAAGTGGAGCACTTCCAGGAGGAGTACTTGAGAGGGAGAGCCATAATTGGCTTTATCCAGGCCAAATTCAGTGGGCCAAAGAGCAAAAGCTTTCCCAGTATATCTTGGCTGTGTCCACTTAGATTCCCAAGGAGCTATTTTTGGCAGTTTTCACTGGTCTTGTCCACACAGTTGTGTGTATAGTCCCCTGGTGCTGTGTCCCATATCTCACCCCTGCCTTCCCCATGGGCTGACAGGCTGTGACCACACACAGCTACCACAGGCAGATAACTGATCCTTCCTTATCCCCTCCACCCTCCCATCAGTCCCTCTCATCATCAGCAGTACTATCTACAGTCACTAAGCAGATGCTAGGAGGGAATATTCTAGTTGTGTACAACACAATGTGGCTGTCATATCAGATGGGGATGGTCATGCCTGTCCTACTTTGAACAGAAACGTGTTGAAATTTCAAGTACTGATGAGTATGTGTGAAGAAATGGTAAATCTCTTCTCGCCATATGTAGTTGGGAACACTGTGAGTGTGACATTGGTCACTGGTACTTGACCTAAACACAGGTCAAATTGAGTAAACAGTAGTGTCAGATGATCCAGCAGTATAACTACCTGCAATTCTAGCCTTTGCGGAGGGTTTTATTTTGTTTATACAGGTATCAGTGGTTTAGACAAATGTTCAGGTAACGTAATGCTAGACAGATATGTTGTATCTAAACCTAGATTGTAAGGGTGATTATTGACTACTTTAAACATAATATAACGTTTTACCTGGAAGGCAGCATGTATAGTCTTAATGACAGGACTGCTAAGTGCTTTTATTCCATTGTAAAGGCTCATGTATAAACATTGTTATTGCCTACACTTGTGTTTATGTAGGGTGCCGTATTGCTGTCATAACAGTGTCATTGCACAAATGAACTCAAATGGCTTTACTCAGACAGGAGGGTATGCATCACCTGTTGAGCCAGTCTTAATTTCTTTCTATTGTTTCTTGTGACAAAGATGATTAGGCTACAAAGCAAACAAGTCATTACAAAAAAAATGAATGGAAAGAAATGAAAAAAGGATGGAAGGGAAACCTGAAAGAAGGGGATTCTTTATACTTGAAGCAATTATCGTATGTTCAATGAATATAATTTGTTTATACTGTACATAAAAAAACCTCCATGATTTTGATACAGAAACTAAAGACCTGCTCAAAGAGCAGTCCTTCAAATACTCAGACCAAACATGAAAATTTGACATGGACATATACAATGTACATCTTTACCAAAATTGGAAGACTTGAACCTTAATTTCTATCAATATTGTCCTTAAATTCTATCAATATTGACCTTCAAATGTATTGTTGACCTGGAAATATGTCTTTGTCAAGTATTATGTACATGCATCAACCTATAAACAGAAATGCACAAACTGGTATGTCTTACACAATAGGGAGGAAGTAGTTGTAGATGTATGTTATAGTCCTTTGCAGCCAGAACAATAGCTTCTGGTCACATAGTGTTCCTGTGTAAAAAGGCAACACTTCTTTAAACAGTCATGTGAATGCAAGTGGGGTAAAGAATGAAGGTGGGTACTAATCTCGAACCAGATCCACGGTGCGTTATGTATAGTATCAAACTCCCCATAGGTGCCCGTTTGACTCCCTTAGCCGGCTATAGTCCCTGGCCAGCTTTGATACTATCTTATGGCACCGTAGGATCTGCTTGGAGATTAGGTAGGTACATTGTATCCAAAGAAGTGGGTACACAGAATATAATCAGCTGGGTCAGGATGTCCACTTCTTACCCCAGCATTAGATGTTGACAAAACAAGTCTTGTGTTTGTTTTGATAAGTGGAGACCATTGTTTAGGGCTGGTGCTTGCACCCTCACTCTGTAATGAGAGAACACCTTTTGCAGGTGTTTTGAAATGTTCCTGAATAACAGTACCCGGCCTTCCTGAATGTGCAAGTCCTTGTTACGACATCTTCTGCAACTGGCTATGACATATTACCAGGCTGCTAAGTGACCTATAGTACATGCATGGCTTTTAATTTGGATGGATTGCTGTTTGAATGCTTATTGGAAGTAGTTTTAGCAGTATAAAGATTTGAGTCAATCAGATCATGTTCAGTAACAATACTGGAAGTGGAGGAAAGACCAGTATATAACTTTGTTGGTCAGATACTATAGCTGTTGAGGTGAAACTTGTTGATATATCCACCGATGAATTATAGAACTTGCAAGAATTCAACAGACTCAGTGACTGGCAAGGATGTGGTCAACCTTGAAATTGAAGGCAGGATGTACTGATGCCCTTGTATTAGATGGGGCATTCTCAATGCCCTAACCCTACACAACTCTAATTTATCCTACATGAGGTAAAATGCTGCCTTGGCAAACCTCTGACAAGGCAATATGTCAACCTTACTCACTTATCACCGTTTCTCACAGTACTAGAGAAGAAAGCTTTAGGACGCCCCTAGAATTGAGTCAGGCAAAGGCCTACGAGTATGACGCAACGTCAACAACAGGGGAGAGGAGGAAAGAAATTCATTCTAAACCAGTTGACAACTACACGTACAAGAGACCAGTAACCTTCTTTCCAATCCAAGTCACCATGCCAGAGGTGATTTAACATTGAGCCCAGAGCCAGATGTTCCTATCTGATGTGGCTGCCAGGCTGTGACCTGCTCCCTCCATCAATATATATCCCAATTTCAAGGTTATCGGCTAATGGACGTAGACCTTTCTTGATGAATGGTTTGTGTTTCCTATATTCTTGAATCGTGAACAAGGTTTTACACTCTGCTTTAAAGCCTCTGATATACTAATATAACATTATGGCTAGTGGTAGACCCACTACTGGCTAGGGGAAAGCCATTGAAAGGCATGTACAATCTCACATGTTTAGGTAACACTACTAGGCTGTATGGTTTCAGATTGAGATTAAGCATTTCTAGAAATGTTTGTGCATTTCTGAAAAGCAAAATATTGATTATTATGATTGAATAGATGACAATTCTCATACTGACAGCAGTTCATTGTCCCATGAGCATAAAATTACCAGTAAGCGTGATATCGTTTTGCTTTTGAGTGATATGTATCATAATGAATCTGTATGATTTGGAATTATTGAAGATAATGATTTACAAATACTGTAAATTTGATTTGATGCATCATATTCATAATGTACAATGTCAGCATGAATGGATATACTGAAAATGATAGCCTCAGCCCATATAGATAATTATCCAGCCCACCAATTGGAAGAATAATCTATGACCTCTCAATTCCACAAGGTACCCACAATCATGTGAATATAGAAATTGATTTTGTATCTTTCAGGCAGCTATGTATTATGCAGAGATACCAGCATTTGGGCTGCCCTGTGCTTTACATGTTACCTGGCCTCCCAGTATGACAGCTGTAATTACTGTTGTCATATATCATCAGGGTTTAAAGTAATAACATACTTCTTTGATTTGATATAGGCCTTATTCTTCATGCAAAGTAGAATCTAATTGTGAATATTCAATGGTAACGAAATATTGTCTTACATTTACATGTAAGCTGCTTACTGTAGAAATATGCCTTTGATCTCCACCATATCTATAACATTTGAGTTTGTAGAACCAATTTTTCGTCGCCCTTAATCCCCAAATCTGTTGTAACAACAAGTCTTAGGCTCAAGGTCAAGGTTCTGTCTATTTTAGGATGGTGTTATGCACAAAGACTTGTTGCTACCTGAAGAGTTGCAGGAAAACCTGCTTGCATATGTTACCGAAACACTGTGACAGCAATAGTATAGGCTGTGGACTGTATGCATTGGTCAGGCAGGTAAATGCACAATTTTCCTGCCCTGTAAACATGGCCGTGATTCTTTACATCCAGTGGGTATTAGGACCTACTAGCACTGCTCTGGTTTCCTCATTACCAGCCCCTATTTTGGGATCAACATACCTAGTTCAAGTGTTACATTTTCTTGGCCACCTCATGGGGCCGTGATTGGCTTCACCAAGCGATGGCACATTGACTTTTTTGTTTCCATGACATTCCTGCAGCATGGCATCACTCCTACTTGGCTTTCAGGGTCTGCCAGTACACACACTGAGTCAGCTGGTGTCACGCTGCGACAGACAGGGAAACAACCAACCACTCACATTCTGTGGATAGAATATCTATATTTGAGAAAATCTTCAATATTTATCAGACTATGGCAACTGTTAACTGAGAGTAAGGATCTCAAAGTAAGTCAGGAATCAATGTTGCAATATGTTAATGAACAGCAATGTTGATATTTGGAAACTTCCCTTAGTTATTTTTTCGGCAGTCATGTACTGTACACAACCATGGGCTTGATACTTGATTCTCATAAACTTGTATGTTAATAAAACCAAACATATGACCAAGAATTACCTGTTAGGTTGTGTATTTTACAGATGGCAACTGTGTCAGTCTGGAAATGTGGTTTTGAAGTAGTTCAATGGGCATGTTCTGTAGTAGTATTTAGTCAGTTTGATGCCAAGTTTATTTGAAATTCTGTATGCATCAGAGACTACTTTATAGTTGTGTTCTCATCTGTGTTTATATCTTCTACCAAGCAACATATATACACAGGAAAAACTGGTTTCTTATTGTAAATATCTGAGATCTCCATTCTGTATCATTTACTCTTTCAGGGTTATTGAATCCACAGGTGATTAGATTTTGCAATGAATTATGGGTATATCTTCTTACATCATGAGTTTGTCTGCCACATGGCATTTCAATCAGTACTGCCAATGACTGCAAGTGTGCCAACATGTCAAGTCAACTGCCATGTCATTCTGTGGTACACAATGATGGCAGTGTTATGTCTGTGCCATGAGCTGGGCATTGAACAAGTCCTGCAAGCAGGCTCAACATTTATGCGCAGCCACCAGCAGGTCAAACCCATATAAGGAGAAGACCACATGGTCACTCTAAATCAAGTCTACACTTTACCATGCACTTGAGTCTGTGAAAGTTGGAGACAGTATACTAGTAGTTGAAGTGATTTAATGATGATCTGCTGTGGGTGTGTGGATAACCGTCATTCTATTCCATTTCCAGTAAGTAGCTTTTTACCGAGTCATGCAAATAAAGATAGTCATATATCTGAAATGTATCAGTTCTAATGTTGTTTTTCTTCCTGTATGTTTCAGATGCAGGAGCTGGAACGGAGAGTGCAGGAGGCTGACGCCAAGGCAGATAAAGCAGAGGAGCAGGTGTGTAAAGTATCTTTGAATGTGTGCAAGACTGCTGATATAAAGATGAGTCTGTAGATTGCAGTATTATGCAAAGAAACTAGAGTACATTGATGATGGCTGAGCATCCTCTCTGCATTCAGGTAGATAAAAATAATATTTGTTGTAGAATGAATCATTACCACTCGATTGTGGAGAAAAGCGATCAGACAGATTTTCTGAGTGGTATTCTGAAGTAGAAAGGTGGATGCCATTCAGAATGTCTGTATGCTTGCTTGTAACAAGTTGTATGTCTGTATAGTCGCCCATAGTTTATCCAGTTGTTGTGATTCATTCAGTCACAGAGACTCTGCAAGTGTTGATGAACAGACCGCCATTTTAATCTACTGCATACATTGATGGTGTTCCTATTGGCAGTGCTGCCCACAGTGCTGTAGTCTGCATAGCTGCTTTCATCTCCAAGTTTGTACAATCACCTGTTAGTAGTCAGTCCCCACATGAAGAGCAGTACAGTGGTAACATAGCTGTTCATGCAGCCCAGACTGTAAAATACCATAACTAGTGATGCAAGAAAAATAAAAACATAATTTCAAGGTGTAGAATAGTTGCCGTATAGTTATAACACGTGCACAGGCAGCAAGGCAGCATTAAAGACAAACTTTTGCTGAGAGCTTTTATCGTGAGGCTTTTATTACCTTCCATTGTACCATGGTCAAGGTAGCCTACTGGCCCAAGGAAGCATTGTTACTTGTAATTGTCAACAGGTGACGTTCTCTAAAGGAAAACCTCAGCATATAAACCAGCCAAACAACAATTTCATCCACAGTCCTGCCTCTGATTGGGACAAAAAATGCTCATTAAAGAGAAGTTGGCAAGTGGCCTAGTTTGTCAGGCATGATGGCCTGCTGAGCACTGTGTGGATGGGTGGGCAGCACCTTTGCTCTAGTTACCTTATGATCACAGTCGAGAACATTGCAAATTGACAGTTGTTTCTCAACTTTTTATGTAACTATGGATTAGATATTGATGGGGCACTTTCAAATATTCAGTAACCTGAATGACTTAATCACTAAATGACTTTCTACAATGTACAATATGTAAAATATCGCCAAAACATGCCAGTACCTGTCTAAAAACAATACATGTATAAAACTTTGCTACTGAAAAAAAGTACAACAACAATCTTTAGGGAAAAAATTGTAAAAAGAAAGAAAATTAGTTACCTTTTATCTGAATTGCATAGCAAGTACCAAATTATATAAACAGTAACACACCGGTTCTGTCCATGGAGTTGATATACTCTAGGCTGCATTTCTAACCACTAGAATGCTAGTGATGTACAAAGTGCTTTTAACATTATGTATCTTCCCGTGGAAGCCCTGCAAAGCCCCCAACATGGCTGATCAGAAGGGTTTCCTTCCTAGTCCAAGTTACTACTGTACCATTGGCAAGGTTTATATCCCACCACTAATTCATCTTTCTTTTCTGAATGTTAGTGCCAATACATTTCAGTCTTCCATCTTAAGTCAACTATGGCTGATGTCACAGATCCAGTTTGGTACTGGTATGCTGGTAACACAGCTTGCTGGAGTTTGTGACCTGTAATGTTGTGACCTGTAATGTTGATGTTCAGTCTCAGTCTCATGGAGTTATTCCATTTGCTAAGTTGATTTCCTTCCTCCATTTGATTTTCTGAGGCAGTACCCTGTCTGCCATCATCTTCACCATTAGCATGTCTAGTTTCTTTCTTGATCCAATGTTTCTTTTAGCTTCTGTTGGCACACACAATAGCTGATGTCATCTCATGGTCACATCTGTTGGAGAGGCCTTGCCCACCTGTTATATCTGTTAGCTCAGGCCAAATCTGGCAGGCAGGTGGAAACCCTCCAAGTTTTTGGTGGTCTTACATTTTCAGTTTTGACTTTCTTACCTCCCTAAACTGGCTAAAGTCTTATAAGTAGATTCAAGACAGTGAACACAAGATGGCTGAGCAAAGTTAGTATTGTTACAATGATGGAAAAATATACGAGCACTGTATTCTTGCTACCCTGTTTTTTAAAGTACCCATTTGTTACCTTGTTATCTGTAGGGCTTGATATAGGGTTGTATTGTAAAAGACTATCATGTATACAGCAGTTGCTACTGCATTGCTCGAAGCAGCCAGCATAGCTTGCATTTTATCATCCTCATCCATTTGTGAGGGGTCAAGCCTAGCTCCTGAACAAACTCCCTTCATGTACAGTGTGTTATTTCTGTTACTCAATATACACTCTGAGGGTTTAAATCGAAGAAAACAAATAATCTAACCATAAAGTTCTGTGGCTCAGGCAGTCAGGGAGAAAGGAGGGGGAGTGACTTTTTGCCCTGAGTTTTCGCAGAGGAGGGGGGAGAGTTCTTGCAAGGTTAAACCCATTACATAGCTTCAAATGATCATGGGAGCCCAGCTTGTGGTCACAACACTTACTGTAGGCGGAGAGCTCACATCTGATGGTGGACAGGAGGAAATGGCTAAATCAGAGTAACTCTGGAAGTCCTGAGGGATGTTACAGTTTCCACAACAGAACTTTACTGAACCAATCTGAGCAACAGCTGAAGTTGAGTGAGTGGGTGATGTCAAGCCTTGTTTGGGGTGCTAGCCTCTGGGGGAGACTGTGTGGGAGGAGGAATGCAATGGGAAGGCTGAAAAGGATAAGTTCAGGAGATTTTATCAGGTTCAAGCACATGTTTCCTGCAGGATGATAGGGTACATGCTGTTGTCTTCTGGGGGAGACAACATCACTGACCTCAATACCTGTAACCTTGCTCCAGTGACCTCTGATAGACCAAAGATATGTCCATACTCAAATTAATCATCTTAGAAGATAAGCCTGTGAAGATGACAAGAGGTTGGCAAGAGGAGAAACTACCCTCTAACATATGGTGTGACTCACCTTGACAATTAGATATTGTTTATGGACTTGTGGTTTCTCTGATCTGTTGGGAAGAAAAAACTGTGTGTGTTTGTGATTTGTGTCTGTGTGTGTTTGTGTGTGTCTGTCTGTGTGTGTGTGTGTGTGTGTGCATGCATGTTTGAGTCAGAGAGTGTAAAAGGGACATCCAAATGTGGTCAGCTTGACTCTGAATAACCTTCTTGTTGAGCTGTTTTGACCACGATGTGTGGTTAGAGGAGTCATAAGTACCATGTACAGACTATACAGCAGGAATCTGTGAGAGAAAGGTAAACAGGTGTGTTTGTGTAGCTGCTAGCAGGAGCTTCACACCTGTCTCTTGGTATGTCACTTGAGAACTAGCTCTACTGACAAGCCACTTCTTGCAAACACCATCCTCCTGACATACATTTTTATGTAACATTATATGATGGTCTGCATGCTCTCTTCAGTAAGGCATAGGCAGCCTATTTTGATTTCCTGTATTTCGTATGGGAAACCGTTTTATCACGTTATCGTGGAGAGGCGGCCAAGTTTTGTGTTATTGTCTTCCTTGGTTTTAGCATAATGCATAGGGAGTAATTCTGATTCTGAATTTAGCATAGATCATTGTCGGGTTCCCCAATGCAGACCATCATATAGTATACATAAATATTGCTACTGAAATGGCATGTATGCGGGAATAGATTTATAAATTGATCTCAACTTAGTATAACGTACAACATTAACTGAATAATAATTGGATCTCTTTCTAGATATTCAATATCAAGTACATTGCTATTGAAGATGAAACACAGCACGGTAAAATGTTGTGACAGCTATCCACAGAAATGATTAAAATCAACTTAAATACATGGTAGTTGTCCCTTTCAGGTACTGTTTCATAATCATATTATTATAAACAGCACAATATATTGCTTGAAGGGCATCAAAGACAATATGTTAAACTTAAATTCAAGAATGATTCTTTGAAATAACAGCAAACCAGAGACCATGGCATTGATTGAATCATTTGATAGTACAAATGTTCATATCAGTTGAAATTGAAATCATCATTGCATTTAGTAGATCTAGAACATTCACTGCCTATTATAGCCTAGGAGGAACCCTTTGAAAAGTTTAATAAATATGCCATCTTAGATAAAATGATACACCTTCATGACATGTCTGAGCCACAGATTGTGTCTTGGCATACTTTCAAGGTGTTTTGATATCTGTAAGTGGTGAGTCACCCTTTGTGAGAGGAGGGAGGTTGTGTCTGTGTAGGAAGTCCAGGAGACACTGGCAGCTGTACTAGGGATAAGTTGGTTCCAGTTGTTGGTAAATCCACCATTGGGCAACCAACATCTGTGATCATGCAATTGCAACATCTCAAAATATATGCTGTAATACTTGGTGATGGCTCTTACAGCATGTGTAGTCCTCCTTGCTTTAATTTCTATTACCTAGAGAGTAGTGAAAGAATTGAGCACTAACATCCACTAACTGTTGACATAGAGAGAGTAACTGCTAACATAGAGAGAGTCGAAAGAACATGAGCACTAATCAAGTCCATTCTGAACTGTTGATGTTAGTTCTGCAGTGGTTGATAGATAGATGTGGGAAGGTCATCTCTTTCAAAATCAACCTGTCCCAGACATGGATCAATATGAAGGTGACCTTTCTAACCCTTACCTCTATATCATATACTGTTACATTACCATCCTATGCTCAGTCTATCGATTGGTACATGATATGTGCATGTATATGAACTACAGGTCATAGTCTAAAGCACCTGACCCTCGATCCATCTTTAGAAATTGTGGCATCACTATAACTTTTGCTGAAGGTAAAGTGAATTGAAGCCTATGATTGCTAGCTAATGCAAGATGCTGCCTTCCTTAGTTCTGCAGAATTTTTGTCTTGTAGCCTAAGGGTGGGTACCAATGCAGCATGTTTTTGGACCTATATCTTTATCACCTGATCCTGTTAGGTCATAAAATCTCATGTTGACATTTTGTAGAATTCTGAAAAACTGCAAAACAAGAGTTCGTAGACCTCAGGCCTGCATGAAATGTATTGGGTTTCTGTAGACCTATTGGGTATTTTTGCCTTTTTGTCTGTGGTACGTGGTTGGAAAAATGAGCTTTTTACCGTGTTGGTTGTGCACCATGCAAAAGTCTGACTCTGAAATTCCATTTTCTGAATTTGTAAGTTTGGACATGGATGAACATTACTTATTTTGGATTTCTTAAGTATGTAACCAACCACAGTACTTTGAAGTTGTTGAGACGCTACCTTTTTTTGTCTCAGATGGCCCATGCACATGTAGTTACTCTGTCACATGATATACTAATATCTTCCTATTTCAATGTACTGACCTAATGCAGCTGCTAAGTCTCCTTGGTTTGTGTTCTTCCAATGATATTCATTAAAAATTTATTTCTGGGGTGTTATTCACTTGACATCGGAATGTTACTTGCATAATTTGACCAATGATACTTTTATCTGTAGTTCCATAGACATTAGACAATATGAATAGTGGTAGCCCCCATGCAGCAGCAACAGTTAGTCCCCAGGGTGGTATGATATTTTCATTCAATCCATCCAACCCAAACCTAAATCTCCTGTAGTATCTAAGCCAAATTTAACAGCATAATTTACTATGAAAAATGTCCTTGTCAATCCCATTTATAGATGGCAAGCTGCTGGCAATGTAGCCTGATTAAATCTCGCTTATAGCAGCCCGCCAAACATCCGCCGGCCCGCGGGGAGGGGCCAGTTACAGCCCTGGACAGCGGAGTTTGTGTTACACAGACTACTGGCAATGGAAGCTTTGAAAAGTTCAGAAGCTGTTGTAGTCAGAGCAAACACCCAGCAAACATCCCCGCAAACCAATGAGCAGTTGCTTAGAAGGGGAATTTCATCATATATTTGCCGCGACAAAATGCAACCAACGATACTGAATTTAAAACAGAACAAAGCTAAGCCTCCACCACTTAACCCTGCCTGTACCATAGATTAAGCAGGCCCAAAAACCAAGCGAATATGACTAGCCCAAAACAACAAATTACCTGTATACAGTATGGAAATGGCATTACCAAAGAAACAAAAAGAAACACAGGACAAATCATACACATACCTTTCTCTTATGCCCACACTCTATACAGTTCTCCTCCACATTAGAAAATTGCATCTTCTTCTGTTTAAGTTCAAGTTCAACCATGATTGCCAACAGGGTAAAGGAACTTGTACCGAAACTTAAAACTCAGTACTATACAGCTCTAGAAACACCACAAAGAGTAATAAGCAAACTCCAATTATACCTGACCAACAGATATATAATCTTGTACACTCCGTCATCTGGCAAACTGTCAGTGCCACTAAGTAACTTGATACATTGAAGGTGGCCCAGGCCAGATGATGGTTCTACACCCAACCATAATCTGTTTTTAAAACCAAGCAGATATTGGGAGGATGCCCCAACCACACAAAAACAGGATCAACCTACACAGTATCAAGTTCAAGCACTAGGAGGCCCAAAATCAAACCTGACCACCAGGACACCACAAACAACTCACGTACCAAATAGCAACACAATGGTACCTTGCGTTCCGGAGATACAGCGCACGCCCCGTGCCCGCACAAAAGGTAACCTAAAATGTCAAGTTCAAGCACCAAGGGCGCCAAAATCAAAATTGAGCATTATTCAGCCACCGCCGACACATGTGCCAAATATCATCGCGCCAGCACCAGCCGTTCAGAAGATATAACTCCGGAAACACCCCTCTCGGACACAAAATTCGACCTGCCGGGTCAAGTTCAAACGCGACAAGGCCCAAAGTCAATCCTAGGCAACAGGCAACAACCCCCCACCCATGCACCAAAAATCGTCGCAATCGCGCGTATCGTTCCGGACACACAGCGCCAAAAGTGCCCCAAAACACCAAAAATGCCACCTGCAATGTCAAGTTCAAACGCCAGGAGGCCCAAAATCAAACCTGAGTGTTAGGCTACCACCCCCAACCCACGTACCAAAAATCGTCGTGCTCGCACCATCCGTTCACGAGATACAGCGCCCTACATCCCCGGCTACCGAAAAGTTCCCACCAGCATCAAAACCATACCTGCATACATGCAGGTAATCATGTGCTCTTTGGTAATACTTCCTGAGTGTTATATGGCAATATTGTCACTTCTATACTGCCTCTGTAAAAGACATGCTACGTTTGATTGTACATTGTACGTACCATATTGTACATTGTACGCACCATGATCAGGGTGCCTAGCTGAAGAACCAAGCAGGAATCACAATTAAGAGCTTCCTCCTGGCAATTTGTTGACCAGTCTCCTGTATTGATCAAACATGAAAGGCCATCCTGGCCTTCATAATGTATGTGCTACCCAAATTTAAGATATTATGTTATCGAGAACTGGTTTTTTTTTTTTACATCAGCTTGTGAACTGTGATGTCCTGTAGGGTATTGCCCATAATGTGCAACAATGAGTGCCGTAGTCCATTCTATGGGAGCTGGTCAAATTTTGACAACATTGCTTGTGTCATTGTGTTGGACAGGCACTCCAAGAGTATAGCAAGTCTACTGGTTTAGATTGCGGTAGGCTCATGTTTTGCTATTTTGTGTTCCCCAGTTGCGAGTGATGGAGCAGAAGCAGGTAACCCAGAACATCGACGTGCGGCAGTCCACCAGCGCTCTGTTCGTGCGCATCCAGGAGCTGGAGACAGCCTGCAGGGACAAGGATGATGTCATCCTCAAGTTGGAGATACAGCTGGAGGAGCAGGTACATTTTCACTTGTGTCTTAATCACTGTCATCAGCATTGTTGTCATCGTCAGGTCTGTGACTTTGTACAAACAACAATAAAAACTTCTAAATAGAAAGGAAGAAACCCTTATCTTCCCTTATCTCATTAGACAAGACAATAGATGAGAATATGTTTACTTTCTTACACCTGTTTCAGCTCACCAGGTATACTGAATTGTTTTAGCAGGGACCATGTCGACTTGTTGGCAAAAGAGAAGGAATGCAGTAATCTATTTCGAAGTTGCAAAAATAACATATTATAGCTAGATGCTGGAGCTCTTGAAAATCATGTTGATAAAGTCATTGAAATCTGTATATTCGGTGTTTGGTCATCGTGCATGTAGTACTAGTAGTACTGGACAAAGTAATTAAATCCTCTGCAGGAAGTTTGCCCCCCTCCTCGACTCCTCTCACCTGTATGACCACCTGGTCACACCCACATGTCTTACAAGTTTACTCAAGGATTATCTCTTGTAGTCTCCTCAAGTGGTCATACTGTCATGTGTACAGTGACCTTAGATGCAGGTAACCAGAGTCAAACATTGGCTAATAGGATGCTGCAATGCACTTTAAGCCGTGTGGGTAAATGTTTCGATCCAGTTACTACTCAGACAACAACACATTCTAAAGGCATGAATCCCATTTACTTGTGGCTCTCCGGGACAGTGGGAAGAAGTGAACAAGACCAGAGTTTCAGGAAACCACAAATGTGGCTACTGACACCTACACCTGCCCTGTTAATAAGAAGTCATGGTCCTGACATCCTACAAGTTAGGAGACCAGGTAAATGTAAACACTAAAGCCACAAGTATTCCAAGGGCCACTGATCCTAACTGATCTCCAACTTTAAATAGCTATCCTGTCCTTGACTTGCTTTCTGTGTAAATAAAGGTCCAGATAGAAAGTGAATAACCTTAAGTTGTAAAAAGAGATGAGGGCAGAACAAATGACATGCACTGAAGATATATTATTAGTTTGCAAAGAGTGCCCTGAAGACACATTATAGGATTACAACTTTACTGAAGTAAACAAGGGACTGAAGCTTTATGTTTATTCAATAAGAAGAGCTGACACCTGGCACATGTACTCTAAATGGCTTGTACCAGTGTACAATTTACTGATATAGGAGAACATTTGACTTGACAAAAGGAACTTCAAGAGGTTGGTCTTGGAAGTTGGCAGGATAAACCTGTTACTTGTTCTTCCTTTTGGGATATTTAATTTCTGATAACCTGTCATAATTCATTTTATGAGTTCACAAGGCCAGGACACACCAGCATTGTGTACTTTTCTAAGGCCAATGGAGCATTCCTTTCCGGAACATTCTAATGAATACTGATATAATGAGGTAGTAAGGTCATGTAAGGACAAGGTCTCCAATTTCTTCTGTACAGCATGTACCTTAGAAGTTAGATCTATAAGGCTTTTAGAGTAAGACTTCACAGGCTTTGTGATGTTTATTTGTGGGGTCCCAGACCTGACACCTGTTCTATCCTCCATGCCTGGAGCTAGTATGTTTTCTGTAACAGTTTGGCCAAGGATTTACATGTTTCCTTGTGGAAGGGTTGGCTTGACAGTTTGTCAACTTTCCATAGGGGACTGTTTGCTCAGACCATGGAGAGCTTCCTACTACAGTCAGAAGCCTCACTTACAGTGAGGGAAGGACTGGTGATTTTCATAAACAATGTCAAAAACAGAACAGTCTTGTATGTACTTCTACAAAGTAGCCCAGTTTCTAACCTTGAAAGGTCTTAGCTCAGGGTCATGTGTGAAAGAAATTTGGACAAACAGGCTTATGATGAAAAATTGACCTTGAAATGGCTGCCCCTAAAAATGTAGTAACAACTGGTGTGTATTGCTTTGATGTGTAACACAGTTACATTTTGGTAAGCAGATTATGACTAAGCTTTCAAGTATATAATTTCCTTCTCTGCAGTTTTTCTCAGTTTAAAAGCAGTTGTGTAGCAGATCCATGTGCATGATTATTATATTGAAACTCAGTGCTGATGTGTTTCTTTCATGATGTTTTCAGTAAGATGTATATTAGATTATTTCCTTACCCGAGTACATGTTTTTTTTTTGTGCAGAAGGAACTTCGTGCTCAGGAAGGAGAGATGGTCGAAAAAAAGGCAGCTAAAATCAAGGAATGGGTTTACAACAAGCTGGGAGAGGTGAGATTAGACATATTCATAACAGACATGCATTCAAGAGACATTTCAAAATCCTACAGCCTGAAAAAAGGCTATGGACTACCTCTATCTCCTGTTTGTCTCTCCTTTGTATGTGGTACTGTCAAAATAAATTATTTACTTGAGTGCAGTGCCACATTGTCCTCCTCTGTCTGACAGCAAATAAAAAATATAAGATCTTTGATACTGAATTATGATTGTTTAGATATCTATTACTACTTTGGAGTTCCTTTTCAATCTTTGCTGTATGATATGACACACAATCTGGTTTGATGGAGGGACTTGGGAAATGAGAAACTGCCACATAATTCCCATGACTGTGGTGAACATCATGGATCATATTTCTGATGAAAGCTGCATTCATGGTGGAGAGCCTGGACAACAGCACATCTGCCTGGATGACACACATCTCATGTGGAGAATTTGGAGAATTGTCATGTACAGAGCCACTGGTATTTTCCTCCTAATGTCATGTAATGCAGCAGCAGTTGTTACAGGTATTTGTACACTACCGATAGCAGGGAGTAGTCTGTACAAGTTTTCCTTTGGATTACTTTACACATGGTTGTCAGTGTGATGTTACATTGGAATGTGCTTTGACTCGGTATCATTTGCTCTTGTGTGTGATCAAAATGGCATCCTTGGTGTCATAAAGCCTTGTAACAAAGATTCATGGATGTTATGTGTACATCTGCCTAATTGTATGATAAGTTACTACATGTACTGATGTAGTTGGCTTTGTACATCACATATTATGATGGTCATCAATGGTAAGGTCACATGTCTGTGTTCCAGTTGGAAGAGGAGAACGAGCGACTGCGCCGCACCCACCAGCAGTCCATGTATGCCCTGGAGTCCCTACAAAAGAAGTTGCAAGGTTAGTCACTTCCTTCAGTAGTGAATGGTCAGCTGTGTATGACATCTTGGAGCAGATGCCCCCTAACAACATTTCTGTAGATCAAGTTTATGGACAGGGTTTAACCTCAGTATGGTGTTTCCTCTCTCTTTGTTCCAGGGAGTGGCTATCAGGACAATCCAGCCTTTTATCAACTCTGTCCAGTCAACTCAGCCCAACACCCTGGCCAACATGGCCAAGTTTAAGGTTAGAGTGGTAGGCTGAGTTGACCAGGGAGTTGGGCCAAGTTGGTCTAAAATGCCATGTGACAAGTTGCCAAAGGGCAAAGTGTTCTGACATATTAACATCTGACCCTCAACCTCTGCTGAAAACAGACCTAATCAACATCCCATGAGACTGGACAGGTCAGCTCCATCCTTACAACAGCACTCTCAATTCAGATTTACCCATCCCAAGCCTCTGTGGACAGTCACATGGCATTTCAAATAACACAAAATGAAATGAAAAATTTTGTCCATCACTGAGCCCACCCTTCAACATCCTTGTTTTTGTATGTGGAATGTTGGTACCTATTTAAAACTCTGGATGATTGTACTTTTACTAGACCTTATTTTGGGTTTAAGATCTTCAATCTCCAAGAATCACCTTAATCAATCCTGATAGTGTAGGTACCTGCCCAGTCAGAGCCTGTTAGACACACTGTTAATCCGCCCCACCAGACTGTGTGTCCTGCTATAACTCAGGTGTTTCAAACTGTGTGATGTTAACCAGTCAGGACATACAGGATTGGAGAATTCCACAGGTCACATGAACAATGTCAGATGGTTTTAGCAACTGTCTGGTGTGAGGTACATAGTCTGTTCGCAAGGCATGACTTAAACGATAACTCGTTAAACCAGGCTCGTTAAGCCTGACTTTTTTCCATGTGCAGTTTGTTCTATTGTGCCCTAAAATCGGAAAAGGTCAGTTTTAACCATCCGTCCCTAATTTGGATGAAGAAAACCACATGCAGTACTTCTTGGTCAGCCACTCACTATTTACCAATGAGTGGTTCCCTTCTTTTCTGTTAAAACAGCTTAGAATAGCTTCAAAGCTAATAATTGTCTGTGGACACACAGAGATTATTGCATCTGATTTTTATTTAATTTGGTTAAGAAAATTAGTCAGAGAAGCCATTACATGTGAAGGTAAATGCGCTTTTGCACACAGCCTTCAGAAGAGCACTCACGATTTAAAAGAGAATGTCTTCTCCATGAACAGATGGAATAAGGCAAAGGGAACAACCTGTGCCAGGTATGACTGATATTGCTGCAAAGATCTTAACCAGTCCATCAAACAGTTGGTCAGGGCCTGGTTTTACATTACAAGAGAAAGAGGATGCAAAGGTTGTGGGTACCAATGAAGTTATTCGTTCTTAATTTGTTATTCTGGAAACTGGCAGCAATAAGAGATAGGTTTGTCTGGTGTTTCCCAACTCAAAGGAAGTTCTGGCTTTATTGATGCATGCTGAAGGAAGTAGAGACAAGGACAGACAGTCACTGAGCATCATGGGTCATGGGGAGGGCAACTCCTGTCTGGGGTAAGCTTACTTATAGGAAATCTCACATGATAGATGCAGGGTCGATATCAGCTCTGATATTGAAAAGTTGGAAGCACGTTAGATTCTGAAACAAAATCACTTCCATGACTGAGCTGGCAACAATATGGTACACACTGAAACAAGTATTCTCACCACTGGTAATGACACAGCAGAAGAAGACAGATATATTGAAGGTGAGAGGCCTTTACTTCTTGGAAAGCATTTCATGGACATGACCTTTCTCTTCTCTGTGGGGAGCATTGTTGTGTGTGGGTAGTGAGATACTGCTTGTGAGTGGCAGCCAGGGTGGCCAATGATTGGATGTGTCATTGCGCTGTATCTGTCCCTCAGATAAGAGGATCCCGACAGATGACCATGACATATGCAGTCATCTCCCATTTATTGGCACGTAAGACACACACAACCCAGAACACTTCTCGCTGTTGGAGGTCTGTCTTGTCTTTGATACAGGAGGCATCTGATGACTCTTTCTGCAACCTTTAGAACCCAACTGGTGGCACCCCACTGTTTGTTTCTTAAACCTCCTTTATTGAATGTGGCAAGCCATGGCCAAGTTTAATCATCAAAGCACACGATAAAAGATACATCATGCCTCCTACATGGCTTAGTTCTCTCAACTGCCAAATACAGTGAGTACAGTAGACAGCAAACCATCCTTTGTCAGGACCTTTCAAAAGGGCACTTTGTGGAATCTATAGGATCATAGAGAGTTTTACACAATGAATTTCTCTTCCCCTTGTGAACTTGTCACTCTTTTAAACCAACCTTGAGGGGAGACTCTCCTGATGGATAACTTCAACAGGCTAAATTGCTACCTAACAGTCTGTAATTTCAGCAAAATCAGCGGAATGTTTCCTATAATCCAAGATGCATGTACATGTACTGCTGTGGTAAAAAAAAAGAATCAAAGCAAGACAGACATTCCAGTTTCATTGGGAACAGTTGTGACAGTTAAATTTTCATTTGGTCAGGTAGAAATTTTGAAAGAAATCATGTGGCTTTGACTTTGACTTCCGGATGCAAAGTAGACTGTAGAAGAGAAACTTGAGGAAAATGATTCTCTGCCATCAGACAGGAAATCTGAAGGTTTACTGCCAGTATGAATCATCGGCTGCTGTTTGTTGAAATCATCATAAGTATTGAAAATTTACATAATGATGATTCTGTCCGCAACAGACTACCAAGAGATGTGACTGAGCTGGAGAAAGGAAAAGATTTCTATCAAGTCTGGTTATCTACAAACCCACAGGAGTCTTGAGTGCTCCCAGTATGTGACTTGCTCCTGGAGAGCTGGGTATTGACTTTGCCTTCTCTTCATCCTCCAGGGCTTGTTAGCATCCAGGCAGGGCCTGCCAGGAATGCAGGTCAAGGTCAACAGGCTTAAGATTTGATACGTCAGGCCCCAGGGCAGTTGGAAAATTACTTGTTCACCTTTCAATTCCAGTGTGTAACATAGAATTTCACACACCTGTCTGATGGCAGTTGTGAGCCTGTCTTTGCCCAGGTATCCACATCCAATACTGTAAAGCTATGCCCTTAAACTGTGGTTTATTTGGGTCAGGACAGTTAACATAGGAATCTGGGGGCATGAGGGACAATTAAAGGTAAGACTGTCCTGAGGGGCATGTTAGGAATGATGGGAAACAGGTGAGAAGGAGTCCTGTAAGGATAATAAGATCCTATGTCAGACTTTACTGGCAGTCTGGAGGAAAATGATAGACCAGAAATTGATTTGCACACAGAACTTGTTGAGAATACAAGGTAGTAAATGTTCACTTTGGACTAGTGTTGCACCTTGGAGAATACAGTTCACAGATATGGTCCTCTTCTTATCATAACCAATACGCTGAGTCACTTCAAGATAAAAGATAGTCTCAAAGAAAGATTCTATAATTATTAGTTAGACTTTGGGCTGACTCTCACAAAGTCACATACCCTTCCGGTCAGGACTGGACTGGATCAAATGCCAGTTCTCCCAGTTTGATCCGAAGGTGTTTCCAATATTGTTGAGAGCTGTGGTTCACAGTTCACCAGAGTGTACCAGGGCAAGGGAAAGTCAGGAATATAGTTGTGCGACAAACTAATTAGACTGTTACCATGTCAACATAGCAACACATTCCGCACCACTCAGAAAAAGTCTTTCAACCTACCGATAGTTAGCAGCTGCTATTGGCAAAAACTTACAGATGTTGTGAAGAACTCTACAGTACATTGTACATGTATATGGCATACTGCAGAGAAAACCACAGGTCCACATACTGATACTGTCTAGATACTGAATGTATTTTCAGTGCATGTTTCCAGAGGTACCAGAAATTAAGGTTTTGGACAGGAAATCTGCCAGAAAAGATACAGAATGGAAGAGAAGGGAAATGTGTATGTACCAGTATGTGTGGGGTATCAAAATATGTGCAGTTCAGAATGTGCTTGATGCAAAGACGTATATGGAATCTGCATGGGGGGTAATATTGCATTACGAATAATGTATATTATGGTAAATTCATCAAGGCCACATTACATAAGATTCACCACATCATCCACCAGTCATGATTTCTGTAGAATTAGAGACACTTATTATCAACCTGTCATACTATTGTTATTTTACATATTTCTCTCTGCCTTTGGCATCCTCCCTGAAACAGCAGAATGGAACATCTACTACGATGTAATCCTTGTTTTGGATTGTGCAGAGGCAAGAATCATTGCAATTAGGAGTGTCTTATCCAAACAGATAGTTGATATTTCTCCATGTTAGACATGACACAACAGTTGCCCTACATCTGTGGTGGATCAGCCACCACTGGAGCCAATACTGCTGACCCCAGTCCGCCCCTCTCCACCCCCCACCCACACCAGCGTCCCAACAAGACACCCAATACACACATTAGGAAGGCAAGCCCAGTTCTAACAACTGTGCACTGAACTTGTCCATGAACTTGGCTGTTATTTTCTCCCAAGCTGCAGAGCTGCCAAAACATCTAATGAAGACATGGAGGATGTTGAATCAACATTGCCATTTCTGGATGACAGCCATGCGACATATGTGGTCATTGCATCTTTTGGTGACTATGTTATACACTGTATGCAAATTATATTACAATGGACAAAAATTATATTACAATTGACAAAACAAACACTAAAACTAGAGTGATACGGCACCAGTAGTACAAAATTGTACTAGACGTCCAGCTACTGGTCTTGACAATGTTCATTGTCACATCCACTAACAGTCTCATGACATATTGTATAGACATGGGCAAAGTGTGTGGTTCAGTTTCCCAGCTCAAGGAGGAAGTCAGTTCTACAACTTTGTGTATAAACTTTTTTACTCACAAGCACACGCTGTCACAATACAGCCTTGACAGTGATTGGTGTTTTAGATTTGATCAATGCAAAAAAATGAAAACAATTAGCAATGCTGAATTGAATACTGTACTACAATTTGTAAGATATTGTCTCATGAGACAATATCTTACAAATTGTAGTTTATTCACATGCTTGTATTCATGAGTCTGAGGAAGAATGGAACCAACACAAATGTCACATCTGGACTCACAAGAAGTAGAATTCTTCATCTTGCCATGTGAATGGGATGATCATCTCTGGTTGCCTTGTTAGTCATGCAATTTTGTATTGCTTCTGTACATAGAGTTTTGGAGGTTTAGCCAATGTTGAAATAAGTCAGTGTGTTCGATGTTGAACACTTTTTTTCTCTTAGCCTGTCATAACATCCTACCAAGGTGTGGAACACCCACATACAGGAAGTCTGTACTCTGATTTAAGTTTTAATAACAAACATGCATTAATCAGGACCTTCTTTCCCTGCTGTATGGGCTTACTACAATCATCATCATCAGTCGGCTGTCGTGCAGGTGACTTTAAGTTTCTTCCAGGCCCTCCTGTTGGCAGCTGCAATCACTGCTGTTACAATCTCACATATCCTGTGTGAAACTTTGACATTAATGTATATATTATTGTCGTCGCTGCTGTTATGGATGTAGAAATGTCTGAAGTCTTATGGTTATAATTAAGGTTGTGTTTAATTGGACATACTACTGTTATCAAATGTCATAAGCCCCCCCCCCCCCTGATAATGAGATTTCCAGTTCCAAGTCCAATAGACAACATCCAAGTACAAAGTTGGATTATGTCAAGTTCACCCTGCAATGTTGTACATGTTCCTGTCTATGCCGAATTCTGCCTTAATCCTTTCCCACCCACCACTTCCTCAGGTCCCCACATCTTACACCAATGAAGAAAGCTCAAACAAGTGACTTAAAGAAAACATTTCCTTTCCCAGTTGCCGGATCATGGCTTATATAAGACTTCAAGGTCACCTCTGGCTTTTGTTATCCACAGAACGTCAATATGGATTCCATCATTGCTGTGGAACCTTACAATAACATCACAGTTCCCACATAGGGAATATTGTAGTTCTTGGATTTAAAAGCCATGGCTCTGATGAAGCCGTCCAAGGTTAAAGTCAAGTTCAAACTGTCCTCAGAGGAACATTTGTATCAATCAACACCACCCCCCAGTGCCTTGATATACCCAGTGGTCAACATGCTTGTCAATTGGTACCTGTAAGTGTGAGCCTCTCTATGGACACCTCTTTAGAATGTTGGTAACATGTCTGCTGTTTCCTGGTTAATTTTGTGGGATTTTTGCCAAAGAAAGCCTGAAGTAGGAAATTCCAGAAAAATGAACTCTCAAATTTTCCTTGAAAATTGTTACTGATACATATTTCAAACCTTCTTGGTACTACTGTATAAGGTGTAGGGCATGTACATATATGGTCTGCATCCAAAGAAAGTGGACAAAACAGTACTGGAGGACAGTAGATGTAAAAGTGTCAATACATAAAAATGATGCCAAACATACACCACCTGTAGAATGCTAAGAAAAAGGCTACATCATATTGTTATATGTCAGCCATAAGCAATTAGTGATAGAAAAATGTAATATCCCCTCAGGGTTGTTGACCTTGACATAAAGGCAGATTTGTGATGAGAAATAGCAGGATAAGTAATGAAGAGGCACTATGTAGGGATGACTAATTAGTTATACAGAGGTAGGACATAGTGTAAAGGTGTTATGTTTCATCTATGTTTTTGTTTTGTGTATTGGAAAGTCTTTAGAGATAACATTAGCGATGAAGAATGTTGCAAATGTCCATATTCTTAAGGCGTAAGACATATCCATGCTTCAGTGTAGGCTGATGAAATAATGCAGAGTTTGCCCATATATTCATGCCATCAGGGAGATGACTTTGGGGCCTTGTGCCACAGCAAAGAGAGACATATTACTGTATACTGTAAATGCAGAAATGTTTGCGGTGGATTAATGTTCACGGTTTTCGCGGTGACCACTTAACCGCGAACTTAAAACCACGTGAACATTTTTCTATCATGGTATTAGACTGCAGTCTATGGTGTTACCGCAAACTTAAAACCACTGTGAAAAGTCCTTTTTCCCGTTACCGCGAAATCAAATCCCCGCGAACTTAAATGCATTTACAGTATTACACACACAGCAGTGATTGGTCCCATGAGTCAGCCCTAATGAGACAAAATGGAGGTATGACTGAAGCTACTGTCTCCAGTCTGCCTTGATTAGGGGATAAATAAGCAGATCTAGAAACTGTGGAATCCCAGAAAGATGTGTGTGTATATATATATAGATGAAAAAGAATATGCATATATTTAAGAGCAATGATGGACTTAGGAGAAACACTCTCAGTATTGCAATGTATTGATCTCTTCAGACCAGAATAGACCAGCATTGTGCATTAACTAGATTAGCAGTACACTGTGTACAGAAACTCAGTTTTCATTTTCGAAATGATGGAAACTTCAGTCTCACTCTGTTTGGATCTGCTCATAGCTGAACTTGAGTTAAAAGTTTGTTGACTGGACCTTGGCATCCTTCCAAGGAATGTTTCCACCACATAGAACAGTTGCTATGACTCTATTTTGTCGACAATGGCTGTTCTGTGTTTTTCCACAATTCCAAGGTCTTGGCCTTGCCCTCTAGCTCCCCAGTGCCCACAAAGATTTCCTATGTCCTCCCACACCCTTATGTAAAATGGAAGTGTGCAAAATCATGCTGAGATGACCATGACACGAGATGTTTTGCTTTATACATGTTGATAGCTCCTAAATCTGCCCTGTAATTAAGATGCCTGGTACATTGTACAATGTCATGTATTTTCATACTCATTGATGAAAACTTGTTCTCTCTGTGTGTTTTTCTAGTCCATGTCGTACTTACTATTGAAGTACGAGGGGCGTGCAATAAGTAATGGTCCTGACCCACTTCCAGTTGTCTGATCTAAATGAAATTTTGTATGTGTAATAATTCATATCTCTATGGGTTATGTTGCAAAAGACAGCTCTGAACTAATTGTGGTTTCTGATTTACTGGTGTTTGAACTTAGTCAGGTGCGAAATGGACCAGGTGTGAAATGGAACCAGTTGAGTGTCGCGCAGTGATCCGGTTTTTGTATTTGAAAGGACGCACACCAAAGAAGACTTTTGATGAAATAAATGAAACTTATGGTGATGATGCCCCATCATATGACCTTGTAAAACGCTGGCATCCTGAATTCAAACGTGGCTGGAAGTCTGTGGAAACAGCTCCCAGACCTGGTCGTCCCTCTTGTGCCATTGATGAGGCATCAGTTGGAGGACCAACCTGGGGTGTCCTACAAAATCGGTGTCCAGAGCTGCATCAAACGATGGGAGAAATGCATAACTCTGGGTGATTCCTATGAAGAGAAAGACTAATAACTGTGCCAAGTTTCATTAATCTCCTGCTATGGGAAATGGGTCAGGACCATTACTAATTGCACGCCCCTCGTATATGTGTACTACAATGATTGTTAGTAAACAATTCAAGAGTCTTGTACATTTTCTATTTGATTCGGCAGCAGCATCAACACTATGATTTACACGTATACATATGTACATATTTAGACCTGTTTTTGCACATCTTCTGTCATATCTAAAACCTCTCTCTCTGTCCTTTTGCAGAGAGCCAAACCAAGCCTGCAGTTGTACCTGCGCCGGGGTGCAGCTCCCCTGGACCGGCAGGCGTGAGTGGAGGTGTCCCCCAGGTGGCCCGACCCTCCAGCCCGTCTGTCCCACCTGCCCCGCACACCTCCATGGTCCGAGACCACGAGCCTGACGGAGAGGCCACCATCAACTTTTCAGAGCAGGACAGAGTATTAGAGACAGACCTGGACAAGCCAGAGAACTTCATTCTGAACGCAGTGGATGATTTTGAAGAGGAGAAAATGGACCTGGAGAGTGAGTGTGCTCTGACACCTGTCTCATCCAGACATGAGGACAGTCTGATCGAGGAGCAGATGTACAAAAAGTTTGAACTGCAGAGGTTGGACTCTTCCTCATCTTCCAGTGAATCACAAGCTAAAATATCACCAGTGGAAAGGCCATTAAGCCCAGTCCCCCCAGAAGCCCCACCCTCCACCCCTGAGAACTGTCCCCCCACCCCCCTCCCGGGAACCGCTAGCATGACTTTGCCCAGGATGAAGGAAAACCTTCACTCCTCTGCAAGGAGAAAGTTGTCACCAGATAAGAGTCCTACTAAAATCCCTGTTCGCAGTGTGAGCTGTTTCCCCTTGAGTCCTGCCAGACAGAAGTCAGAAAAGCAGGGCCGTAAGTCCAGTACAGAACACAAACTGTCAGAAAAGATGGAATTTTCATTGTCAGCACCTGAAGGAATTCAGAAGAAGGCTGACAGGTCATCCCCCAGAGGGAGTCCGGAGAAGAAGAGATGCGAAAGTTTTGCACCTCAGGGATCGCAAAACAAGCCCCCAACTCCTCCACAGCACAGATTCCCATCATGGGTAAGTACTACTGCAGATGATGGGTCATCTGTTTGCTCTATAGAAATGTGAAAAAGATCTGTTTTTTCTGTACCTGTTGATGAAATATGTTATCCATGTGTGTTCATCGTGAATATTTTGATTTGTTTTGAAGGCAATTCTGGTTTACTAAATTTTTTGAAAAAAAGGGCGATAAAGGAGACAAAGAAAACACTGCATCATTGTGTCGAACGTCATATGTATTCCGTCGGTCAATATTGGACATGGGGTAAATACAAACCCAGCATCAGCATTCGCTGTATAGCTAAGCACTACACGAGATGACAGTCTCTACCCCATAAGACACATTGCACACTACTCAGAAAATGTTTTCCACATATGAGATATACTCAGGCTCCTTGTGTATCTGGTAGAACACTTCCAAATTAGGGTTCCTGAAGGCAAGTTTACACTTGGAAACACATACACATGGGACAAGATTTATGTGTTGTTGGAGTGCCTGTCAGACTCAACCATGAGCTCACCTCATAAAAATGCCCTCATGTACCAGTGAAAGACTATCCCTCTGCTGTTTGCTAGGCAAGGTGGGAACAATCACTTTCATCTGTGTACCGACTGCTAGTATTCATTGGCATCAGGAGATTTTGGTGCAGAGTTTTAGTGCACTAATTTGAACAAGTAGCAGATACATGCAATTACATGCACTCACACATTTGCAGTGTACATATGATGGCTTGAGAATGAGAGTTGAGTGCCACAGGTGAACTGTCTTCACAACTGAAACCAGCTACTTACGTCAACAGCTGTATACAAGAAAAGGCAAACAAAGTATCAATCCGTGTGGAATCTTGTAGTATTTCAGATGGAAAGACCCAGTAAAGGCAGTATGCTGGTAGACTGATAGCTGCTATTCCATCTACAATCACTAGGGGGCAGTTTTGACTAAGACTCTGGCTAGTACCTTGGTGGCAATCAAAGTGCAGTAGAAGCCATACAGTATCAAGCTTAATCTTTTTAATACAGTCTGTTTTTAAAATCATGACACTTGTGCTGATGGGGTGAGAAGTCTCTGTCCATAAATTCCTCTAAGCAAAGCAAATAGATCCTGACACAGGTTGAAAGTGGGAAGTTGGTATGTCCTGTTTGCTCCTGGCCTGTCCCTCAGGACTGCCCTTGTTTTTTTGCACAATAATAGGAACAAATCCAGGGATTGATACTTGGTCTGGTCTGTCAACGCACCCAGATGAAATCTTACACCTGTGCTCTTTATGCTCTTGAAATGTCATCTTCTAGTTTGTAAGGTTGCGAGCAAGTTAGTAACTATGAAGGATGGCTCAATATTGAATAAGCAGGTATCGAATCTGAATAAGTATTTCATGATTCACTTTGACATTTCAAAGAAGTTTGGTAAGTACCTAGTCGATCATCTATATTAGTACTACAATACGATGGCCTTTTTTGAAAAATCATTACGACCAAACAAGGTGAAGAATTAACTGTTGATGAGCATCATCCATCCTTGGTGTAAGCACAGTACTGTTTGTATGCCAATTCTATGCCTAATGAAATATGTGCAGCAGTAAATGGTTTATGATATCGACTGCTACAGTTTTTTGATGTATTGGCTATAAGAAATTTAGGGAAAGTTTTTATGTAAATCATAGCCATGTTCAAAATCATAGCCATGGTCATGCACTGGCATACCCCTTTGAAATGCCATATCCTGGACTAATACATGCCTGTGGCCCATGAGATGTTTGATGCCATGACTTAGTCTCAAACTTCCTTTTTCCCATCACTTCCGGCTCTGCAGGAAAACAGAATATATGACCTGGCAAAGGGAGGGATTCGGGTTTCGGAGAACCTGAACGGAATGCACAGATGTGAGTACCTTTATACTCTTGATGATTATTATATGAAGGTGTATGAATCATTCTGATGTTCATTATATAGGAATGTACTACAGGCATTGTGGTATCATAAACTGTGACTTGGTTGAGTATTTCTGTCCCCTACCCCCTCAAAGTCCCCCCTCCAAGTCTCTACGTATATCTCTTAGAAAGTTCCATAAGTGTATAAAAGAAGTATGAAGCTTACTGTGTTTGTGCAGGCTAAGATATTTTTGTTTTATTGTATCAATTATTATCGTTATTATACTCAAAATATAAAAAATGCCATCTCAGCCTTGCCCAGTCATATAACCTTTGAAATAGAACGTCACAACAGGAAGCACTCCAGACATGCTAATCTGTCAGAAGGCCCTGTGTTTGCCATGATAACAGGAGGGTTCTGACTACAGGTAGTTTATCAACACTTATACAACCACAAAATTTTACTGTCAGAATGTTGTCACCTGTCAAACAATATTTGTTGCAGGGGCAGGAAAGAAACAAGACTTTTATGAACCTGGTGTTATCAGAAAATGTTAACACATAAAAACCCTTGCTTTATTTTCTGTCTCCTGTCTCTTTGTGCATGTGCAACCATTAACAGTTTATATACATGTACTTAGGATTTGTTTGATGTGTTCCCTACAATATTCAGGCCAGCTGAGGCAATGTCTGTGCCTGAAACATTATTTGTAGTGAACAACTGACAAACTACATTTCTATATAAAGTTTGATATCATCTCTCAAAGATTCGTATATATGATTTTTTTTTTTACTCCAATATGAAATTTTTTTACAAAATGCTTCATATATACCAGAGAACAAATTTATGTTTTTATCAGCTCTCTCCAAACGTGCCCAAAATTCAAAAGACTGCATCTCCTTCTGAAGCATGTGATATCTGAGGGGCCAGAGCCTGTTACATCCTTTCCTGTCTTGTGAAGTTTGCTTCATTAGAATCATGATATCATGTGGGAAGGAGTAAAAATTGGTTTTGTCACGCCCATAGATTCAAGACAACAAGCACAGGACTTGCAGCAGGTTCAAATAATTTTATGATCTGTCAAATCTAGACATACCTGTAAGCTACAGCCCTTTCAGAATCTTAAGCTATGTAAACAGTACGTGGCAGTTCCCTGTTTGGAAAAATGCGTGTGTAGTCTAAACTTAGGCTTCTTTGTCCTTAATTGATATCCTTTTTGTAGTAAGTTCCCTTAAGGAACTGGGTGTTCCTTTTTGTATTGTTGTGCCTGTTGTAAATATTGAACTGACATAGATTTGTAGCTGTGTTAGTTGATGCTTATACGTCTCTAAGATTGTCTTCACTGTGGTTGTGTTACAGATTCCAGTATTCCAGTGTATCACACGGCACATGGCCTGTACACAGACCACAGCTTTAAGGTAAAATTATGCAGATTTTGCTCTTATTAAGCAAAAATTGCTTTCTTTGTAAACACTTTTTTTAAACCCGATATTGTGAAATAACATTGCTCTTGTTCGCATTACAGAGTCTGACAGTTCCAGTTTTTACCACAATTAAAGGGGTAAGTCAATTACTGTAGTATGGAGAAAATGATGCAAATTGAAGTATGAATTTCTATCACTTTGGTACATGTACAATGTATGTAGGACAATTACCAGTGGGACTAGATTATTAAATGTATCAGCAATACTGCACAAATTTTGCTTGCAGTTGAATAGGCCTTTGTCTAGCCATTGTTAATGCCTCTGCATTGGAACAGGCTGTTAGTGAAGTTATCCATAAAAGAATATCAATTTGTGAATCGGATGTGTCAAAGGATGCCTTTTGATTACAAAGAAGGCATTCATGTCTTAGTACAAGTAAGAAAAACAAAGTTGGATTAGGTTTGTGATCTATTGATGCTGAAACCCATGACCTGCATGTGATTGAGTTTGAATTTGATCAAATGCCCTTTTCATGTCCTTCCTTTCACAGAAAGCGTCTCAGATCAGAAACACGCCGTTCACAGATGAGTCCACGGATTCCTCAGAAGAGGAGGGTGGGGTGACCCCGACGTCGTCCCATGTCCCTGGGTTGGACCCTACAGGAGCACCCCCGGCCGGCCCGGGGTCTCCTGCCTCCCTGGCACTGAGGAAACAGGGCAGTCCCAGCAGCTCGGGTGCAGTCAAGAGAGGTGAGGGATGCTAACGTCAATTACTACAGTTTCCTATGAAACAATTTGATGATACATGTTTGTACTAAGATATGGCATTCACATACATGTAGTAATGAGAAACCCAATTGGTGAACTAGAAACATGTTTTGTTCATCACTCTTGTAAGACAAAAATTTGCAGGTCCTTTTGGTGCAAACAGTTTAATTTGCAATATATGCAATTTTACTTTAAGATTTTTCTACAAACAAAAGATGGCCTTAATGATGAATGACTGCTGATGTCAGATATTGTCACATAGGTGAATTTTTACATTTTCTTGTGGTATGACTTTTTGTAACTGATGATTGTGGTGTCACATTTTGTAAGCTGTCAATATTTCCCCATCCAGCTGTCTCCATGCAGTCCACGAGCTCGGACGACTACGCCATCCCCCCAGATGCCATGTCCACTGACAGCGACCACTCAGAACCAGAGAACAAGCTGCTCAAGACGTGTGCTGCTTACACCACCGAGAACATGAGAAGGGTGAGGAAAGGCAATTTTAAGAAAATGACAATGATATAATGATCATGATGATGTAGTTTTATTAATGAAACTTTCAAACATTACAGTATTGCAGCTTACAATGTACACATAGCTAGCTGAAATGCACTGTGGGAATACAATGCAATAAACATATTAAGGACAATAACAAGTACATTTACTGACCATATTTACAATGTTGAGGTGTACTGTACATCTAGCCTGACTAAATCATGCTCCTAGTGGCTGGCCCAACAGTTTGTTAGGGAGGGGATCAGCCAGGGAGTCCTATACACCACATACTGTACTTCATTTATTTCCAAGTGTGAAACTTTGCTTGTTCTATTGGCCAAGCATCGTTGTTACAGACACTCACTTACTTGAGGGAGTCTTGGCATAGACAGGTTAAGATGGAGACAGATGTTCATATGTCCTCCTTAGGAAACATTAGAGAAGTGTGGCTACCTGACCAAGCTGGGAGGCAGGTTGAAGTGCTGGAAGAGGAGATGGTTCGTGCTGAGGAATGGGGAACTGTCCTACTACAAGTCACCTGTAAGTACATGTATATAGCTCAACACGACATAGTCTTCAGTACTTTTGGGATACAGAGGAACATTGAAGTATAAGGGGCCATTGAAACCACTTTCCCTATATTTTGCACTATGTTTGGTAATATATATGTTCTTGTATAGAGAGGAGAACCTAACCATGCAACAGGTTAAGTACATAATATGACATCTCCGTGTGACATACATGTTCAGGCAGGCTGGGACTGCTGGAAGAGTTTACATATGATGATACAAGGATATCATGATGGTATTCTTTCAGCAATGAAAGGAACTAATGTTACCCGGAAAGCTCATGTTTGCTAAATTAAGTCACTTTGAATTTGATTCTAAACTGTACAAAGATTGGATAGAGCTGGGCATTACCAAATGTTTGACTGTACAGTTTTAATAACTGAATGAATCCATCATTGTCTTCCTTGAACTCGCACATTGGGTGTTCAAAGTGATACAAGTTACAGTTTAGAATTTGCATATTCCAAGTTCAATGTGACAGAAGTTACAGAGTAGAATTTGTTCCATAAGACCTAGACTTAGAATTAGCTGCTACTATTGCTTGCATGGCAAATAAACTTTGCCCACTGCTTACCATGCCATAATACCAACTTTGAAGGAACAGATTGATAAATGATTCGGACAATTTTATACNAGTATATCACGTCATACACATCATCTATCTCTACTGCACGAGTACGCACCATGTACTTCTTATCCTTTGCAGGGAGATACGGACAGACACTTAGATAGTGGTCAAATGCTGGTCTGCCTACCTGTTCACAAAGTGGACACGTAGCTGGGCTACTCTTGGTGTTAGAGTTAGTCTTGAACTTGGTCTTGGCGCCTTGGGGGCGGGTGGATGGGTACTTCCGGTACGGCTGGCGGTTCTGAGTGAGACGGAGAGTGCGGATGTCTTCCGTGCTACGAAGTTCGTCCAAGAGAGACGACAAGGCCAAGGATATTTCTGGCTTAATGGAGGCTAGAGTCTTGTTTCGAAGCTCAGGGCCATACCGTTGCTTGATGAGCGCTGGGAGGTCAGGATGGATTAGTTTGAGCCATGTTAAGACAATGAAGTTTTCGAGAGACGGTGTGAGCTCTTCGTCAGCCGTCATAGCCTCCCCGTGGTGAGTGATAGGCCCTGCCGCAGTGAGCATGCTATCTTCTACAGCGGCACATAATCGTTGGTACAAATCCTCCGGTTTCTCGTTTGGTTCCAGCTTAATATTAGCGATGTCGAGGAAATATCCCCCCGTGGACTGAAACCCAAAGTGTAAGCGAATAGTTTGCCATATGTCGTTCAGAGACACACTTGCCTTGCAGATGCGAGATCTGGCGATGATAGGGCAGAAATTGGCGATCTGGCCAAGGAGCATGTCCAAAATGGCGGCCTTCTGTGCTGCTGTTTTCCTCTGCGCTTCCGGGACGTCTTCACCGTCAGCCACTAAGCCGCGATTTTCCACCCCTCGGCTCTGCTTTTGCCACGTGGCGCCGGGGGCGAGAAAGGGAGCAAAGTTGGGATCAAGCGATAGGCCGTAGACCAGGTTGTTTTTCCATGATTCGAATGATGTTATGGTTTCCGATGTTGTCAGAGGCCACTGTTTCCGAGTGCGATTCGATGCCATCACGGTCGTTTAAGGAGCGTATCCCGGCAATTTTTTGTCTTGGTGGGTAGTTCGAATCCTATCGCTGCTACCACGTCAGTAGTGAACTACCAGGATCGCAAAGGACGACGCGAGTGCAAGGGATGAACGCAGCACGGTTTAATAACTTCTGGATACTCTTCAACAATATGGCGGAGAACATCCGGGACACCGCTGACGT
This sequence comes from Branchiostoma floridae, assembly GCF_000003815.2. NCBI lineage: Eukaryota > Metazoa > Chordata > Leptocardii > Amphioxiformes > Branchiostomatidae > Branchiostoma > Branchiostoma floridae. The sequence continues at coordinate 12,952,636 of NC_049979.1, read as the reverse complement.
CATAACATAACATTAACATAACATAACTATGGCGCAGATTTAGTGTTAATGTCTAATAATAGTACACGGTCTTCTCTGTTAATAGCTAATGACATTTTGACTATACAGAAATAAGGGAGCAGTAGTAGTAATACAAATCTATTTGATTAAACTGTTTGTTTTAAACTCATATTTAGTTTAAATGTATAACCTTAATAATATGTCAATAAATACTCAGTATCTCAGTGGAAGCTGAATGCCTTGTCACTTATTGCTTGTGGTGAAATGTACCTTTTTGGCTATACTGCCTATAGGGGCCACCTGCCCATAGGGGCCAAATTTGGTCAGTCCCTTGGGTGACCCCTATAGACAGGTTTCACTGTACTTGGAAATTGTTCCATCTACAAATTTTGAAGTCTTGCGTACAGACCCTTGGTTATTTCTGTAGTTATGAAAGAATAATCACTTATTTATTGTACAGGAACCATGGACACACAAGCTTAAATTCCTGCACAGGTCTAGACAAGTATGTTAGATGGTTTTTCATAATTACAAGACTGAGGCACATTATTTTGAAGGGTTGAAGGTATAGATCCAGTAACACCGCACTTGTAGGGATGGTGTCAACATCAACAAGTGATCAGCTCCCAAAAGTCTAAGTGGATCTAATACTTTCTCACAGTTTAAGTCCTAGTCTAACTACACCTACCATAGCAAGCAATTAAAACCTATTGACACCATCCCTTCACATGCTTTGCTATGGGGCAGGTTTTGCTGTGCATTAAGGTGACATGGCTGGTGCTTACGCTCTGTGGTGTAGTTGTGTCAAGGAATAACACGCTGCAGTTAAGCCTAACTTCACTACACTGTAAGGCTGCTGATGTGGTGTGGGTTGCACTGTTAGGGAGAAGGTTAGTGATAGAGTTAGGCAGGATTGTGGTGCTCACTGCTATCATGCCTTCCTCAGAGTGATGTGCACAGGAAGCCTCAGGGAAGGATAGAGCTGGACGGACTGTGCAAGATTGCGAGAACAGAAGGGAATTGCACATTTGAGGTACAAATATAGTGCTTATCGCTGTGTCCATTTGTAAGAATTTCTTTATTTTCCACTTTTGGGAGCCTTCTTTAAACAGGAGGAAAAATATTTTCAATTAGTGTAAATTTGATGTAAAGGAATTTTCCTTTTTCCATCCAGATTGTGACGGAGAAGAAGACGTACTACCTCACAGCTTACTCCACCTCTGCTATGGAGGAGTGGATCAGAGGTGAGTCAGCATCTGTTTATTCGGGGGAGAAAGTTGACCTCCACTGTTAAAGTTGTATAATCCAGTAGTGTAATGTATGTTGGTTGATATTAAAAAATGATATATATTTTCCTCAGTGCTGCAGAATGTGCTGAGAAGATATGCGACCAGTCCACTGTTTGAGCAGGCCCAAGGCAGGCCCGTCATCAAGGGATGGGTCTCCAAGGTGAGAATTTTACCTTTTTGTACCTAGCAGGGCTGCTCCATCCCGGGGAGGAAATTTGCTTTTTGGGACAGGCAAAAATTTCATGCTGTTCGATCGAAAGATCTGAACATATCCGTG